>NC_084486.1:46115348-46415348 GCF_030035675.1 Rhineura floridana | reverse complement strand
ATGAGTGGAAAAGCACTATTGAACTTACAACTTGTGGTCAGCCACTGCAAAGACAGAATGCTGGACTAGATGGGCCTTTAGTCTGAATCAACAGGACTCTTCTTATGTTTTTAAGAACCAAAATAGCCTTAAAAGACAAGCAAGCACACCAACTTTGACTTACAAACACCTTCCAAATTGTCAACAGTGTTCTGCTGTCTTGCTGCACATGATTTGAACTGAATGTACACAAAGTTGTGTGCCTCTTTCCTGTTGCTACTATCCCTTAATGCCTTGTAACGTCCTGCTACTATCCCTTAATGTCCTGTAATTGTCAAAAAAGCATAATTGTCAGAAAAGCAAAGGGCAAGGCTGATTTCGAGGAACCTGCAATTACTTTAACAAAAAATCTTAAGTACTACCTATGTAAAGAGTGAGAACAACCCTGGGAGTTTGTCTTTGAAACACAGTTACAACATCGCTAATATTGACAATAAGAGGCACAAGTCAGCCAAAATTAAATCCCTCCCTGAGCAGGTCAGTTCTAGGCATATTTATTTTAAGTCCAATGAGATTTACTCCCAAAGTAATGCATAGGTTTATAGCTTTATCATTTATTTGCATGGAAGGGATTCAAGCCATGCTTAATCATGCAAACTGGACATCTGCAAGAGCCCTGCTGGTAGGTCAAAAGGCCTGTCTTGTGCAGAACCCTGTTTCCCACAGTGGTCAAGAGGGACAGAAGGATCTGTCAGTTTCAAAGCCAGGCTGTTGGACTAGGGCCTGGGAGACCAGGGTTAGATTTCCTACTTGGCCATGAAGCTCACTAGGTGACCTTGGGCAATTCACTGTGTGACCTATCTCACAGAGTTGTTGCGAAGATAAAATTGGAGAGGGAAGAACCATGTACACCACTTTAAGCTCCTTGGAGGAAAGGTGGTATATAAATGAAATAAATAAATAATAATCATAATGGTAATTTTGGTTCTCTCCATTTCTCATTCTTTCCAGTCTTAAATTCAGTTCTCCACAATTCTGCAGCAAAAGCAACTGAGAAATTCTGAAAGTCACAGGATATTTCTGTGCTAAAATACATGATTTCAGGCCAGCCTTATCTATACATCTCCCAAATATTGCTCTGAAATCTCTTAAGAAAACCATTCATCACATTTCTTCCCTGCTTTGACAAACTACCTGCCATACTTCAAGCCCAGCAAGTTCCATATTAGCAATATCAATTTCTAATATTCAGTTACCAGCCCTCCTAATCCTCTATTTTATGCCCTATAAAGGTTTTGGTTGATATTTCTAAACAGTACACAGTTATTTTAAAACAACAACAGATATTTGAGTGCAGCATACTCACATATTGGATTATTCCTTAAGACAGGTGCTCACACTAAGCTGCCTCTTGCTTTCTCACCATAACTATCCTCCTGTTAAGTAGCTATTATCCGGACTCTGACCCTCCCAGCAATTTGTGTCAATTGATTCCTTTGCTTCCTGACACAGCATTCCAAAAGACTAAGGTATAGTCTTTTCTGCTATGGAAAACCTCTGTGTGGGTTTTACCACTAAAGGTACAGGTGAGGGTCCTATAACAGAATGCTTTTCTGCACTACTACAACCACCCCTCAAAACTCTTTCCACATGGAAAACTAAATATGAGGGAGAACAGTTCTAACCTAGCTTTCTCCCTGACATGCTTGATTTTGTTTTTGTCCAGAGGAACATTCAGTCATGCGTGAGCCCATACCTGCAGTCTGAAGTGGTATAGCCTACCTAGACACAGTTTACCACCTCAGTGAGAACTAGGCCACAATCCCAAAGTGGAGTTTCTCAAAAGGTTGTTGTGACAGTTGTAGTTCAGAGCCTTGCCTTAAGAAAAGAAAAGAAGAAGCAAGTGGCAAAAATAAAACGGAAGAGTATCTTGTTATCACCTGAAAATGGATGGCAGAGGGGGAGCAACCATATGGGTGTCCAAAGAGTAGAAGAAAATATATTGTACTAGGAGCTCCACCTACGCTTGCTTTACTCACCAACTCCACCTACTGTTGCCCCCCTCCCCCTGCACACAGGTCACCAGCGCTCCCCTCCTTCTCTCCCATGGGTCACCAATGCTCCCTCCCTCCCCACCACAGGTCACCAGTCTTCCCTCCCTCACCCCCACTGGTCACCAGCCCTCCCCCCATGGGTCACCAGCCCTCCTTCCCCATGGGTCCCCCCTCCCTTCCACAGGTCTCCTTCTCTCCACTCTCCCATGGGTCTCCCCCAAACAGGTCTCCGCACCCCCACCAAAGGCCAGCCCCAGCCACCAGCAGACACCTCACTCGCCTCCAGCACCAGCCCACTCATCTGCTTGTCACGGGCATCTCAATCACTGCCAGATGACCTGTATGACTTGCCCGACTGCTGCCACTACTAGGCAACCCATGTGACTTACTTTATGCTGCCACTGCCAGGCACCTCAAGCAAGTGGTGGTGCCACTGCTGCTCTGCCTTGCAGCATCATGCTATGGTAGCATGATGCTTACAAAACTATTATATAGGAAGATAGCACACATGCCTTGGAGGAGCATTATAGGAAGGGTCAGAAGGAACCACTACTCTAATTCTTTCCCAGCAAGAAGATTGAAGCACACTATACTGGCTACGTTTGTTTCCAGGCTTACAGTTTGACCTTTAAAGCTCTAAACAGCCTGAGACCAGGGGGTATCTTTGGAATCACCTTCCTTCATATAAGCCTGCCAGAAACTCGATTTCACTACACCATCATCCCACAACCTGGTGCCCTCCAGATGTTCTAGGCAACAGGTCCCACCAGCCCCAGCCAGCACAGTGCTGGGCCAAGACTGGAGGGCCCCTGGTTGACGAAGGTTGCATGACACCCTTCCTTTCTGGGTGGGCCCAATATTTTATTTATTTTATTCAATGTATGAGTCACCAAAAACAAAATAAAAATTATCTAGGTGACATTTTGCTGCCTAAAATGGAGCAACAAATGCCAACCTCTCCCATCCCCCCCAATCTAGGGGCATAGTTAGGGTTCCCAGGTTCAGGGCCTGAGGCTGATCCTGTATATTTAGGAGAGGAGAACGTCAGCCAAGTACAGGTGTCCTTGCAACTCTGTAATGGGAAAAACCACAAGGTGGAATTCTCCCTTCCCCCTGCACAACGTTTAAAGATACAGAAGACCTCTTGGTTGCCAAACCCAGTTCAATCCTAACCATATCTGCTCAAAAGTAAGTCCTACTGAATTCAATGGGGTTTACTCCCTGTATGTGGGATTAGTATTGCAAGTTTACTCCCAGAAAAGCAAGTATAGGACTAACGATTCATATTGGGAAGGTTTTCAAAACATTGCTCTCTTCAACAGCCCAGGAAAATTTAAACTTGTTTGACTCCTGCACACAAGAGAAAAAAAGACTTTTGGTACCGCTGAAAGCTATATACTTACTCAATTTATGAGTAAATTACCTTCCTCCCCCCTTAATTCCTCCTGTCTATGGACGAATTCATGTGGACTTTAAAGCTGTTCATGTGAATCCCACCACCATATATTAAATGAACATGCCTGGAGGGAACAGGATTGTGCTTCCTAGATACCTCTCCCAGGTCTGACACCTACCGGCTACAGCTCTGACAGCTACATATTAAGCATTAGTGTGAGAGGTGGCATGCGCAAATGTAGAAAAGTCAAATGCATTGGGTTTCTCCATACAAGTGAGAATACATAAACACATTTGTAGGTCCCCTATCATGCTAACCCCCAAATGCATGGCTACCAGGGTGTTTGGCCAGTTGAATATGTCAGCATTAGGGGCAAAAAAAGAAAACAAAATTGGCCATGATTGGCAGCATGAGATTTAGCATTACATGCAGCTAAGGCCCTAGATCAGAGTTTCCCAAACTGTGGTCCATGAACCACCAGTGGTCCATGAGCTTCATTCAAGTGGTCTGCGACATGTCCACATTAAATGTTGGCCTTTAATTGTATTTTATTGCTTGCTTTATTTATTCTGTTGTATTACAATTTGAATTCTGTGGAATGCAAATTGTAATACAATATAAAAAAATAAAGGAAGCCATAAAAATACAATTAAAAAGCATACAGTACTTAGCACAGTGTATTACAATTGTTACAACAGGCAGGAAAATCACTGAGTGGTTCGCCAAGACCCTCAGCAATTTTCAAGCGGACCATGGGAAAAAAGTTTGAGAACCACTACCTTAGATAAAATAAATACTTGGATCAGTGTTGACATTAACTTCTGAGTAATGCATTGGCATTAACTAGCTAAGAATACAGGAAAAGGACTCTATTTACACATTTTTTCCAACTGTCAAATACAAGACAGAAACTCCAACCTATATTTACCCATTTTGCTAACTGAGATGCAAACTCCTCACTTGCTGTACTGATAGCATATAGATACAAGTACACCTTGTTTTGGCCAAGTAATGTGCTACTTAATTATACCATTTTAATTTATAAACCCACCCAGAAAATGTACTGGTTATGGAAGAAAATGCAGGTTACATAAGATAAAATGGTTTCAATAGCATGTTGACTGACATATTGGTTGAACACCAAACTAGGCTCGCCCCATAGAAATCTTCTTATACTTCTGGTTATTTAAATTACTAGAATTGCATATGTCACACCCTTTTTGCTTTGTGCTCCTCCCGCTCCAAAAATAAATGATTTGTGTCAGAATTTCATTTGTGCTCAGTATGTTTACATACTTTATTCTGTATTGTGCACTTGGCAATTGCTTGCAACAGGGAGTTCTCCCACTTAAATCAGCTGAAAATTTCAGACACCTACCAGTCACAAAATGGTGGCAGGCAGAGTTTGGCATAGTCAGCGGGCAATGACTGACATCTTCTATGATCTCTAATCCATCTTGAAATTGCTACTTGATTCACCACAGCATTTTCTTTGTGGCAAGGAGTTCCATAGCTCAGCCTTCCTCAACCTATGTACAGATGTTTGCTCTGAAGGTATTGTGAGTGACTCAGTATCGCCATTTTAGGCAGAATTTGCTGATCCTGATGCTCTAAGCAGAGGATTTTTCTTTAATATTTTTTCCTTTCTATGCCCACATGCCTCTCAAAGTATTTTTACCGGTCTCCTGTAATTTCTTATCCCTTTCTCCTTTCACACTCAAGTTCTATTTTATCTTCTCCACCCCACCAGTAAATCTGCCACTTTCTTTCATCTCTCTTCCCTCATCCTTTTACATTTACTTCTTTCTGTGACCAGGGTTGGGCAACAGTCTGCCCTGAGCCAACAGCATCATACTACCCAACACCCCATCCCGATGCAGGCAGCACAGGACTTCAATAGGCCCACTTGCCTCACTAACTCCCCCGTCAGTGTGTATATCCCACACACTGTGCACTTGTGCCTGCCATCCCCCAAGATGGTGGCAGGGGTGTCAGCCCCACCTGTATCGGGAGGGTGTTGCCTGGGAGCTCCCACTCTGTGATCCATGGTAGCGTTGGGTTGCTGGGTCCCGCAATCCAGCACTGACGCAGATTGCGGAGCAAGAGCTCAACCCTCCCAGCCTAACGAGGGGCCCTTCAGGGGCCCTTGGCCAAGATTCAACTTGGACACCTGCTGGCGGTGGGCCTCCCTATAACAGCTTTCCTTTCTTGTCCCCTTCCATTATATTTCCAATATTATTATTGCTAATAAATATTGAATCTCGCTTTCTAATTTCCTCCAACATTTTCTTCTTTGTTCCTTTCCTCTAAGAGAAGGGAGAATTTCCTTCTCTCACCCCACCCAATGAACATTTCTGTCTCCTGACCACCTTTGCTCAGCAAGCACGGAGGTGCTGGCATTGGTCCAACCAATAGGCTATGGCACAGCTGTGGTGGAGGCCAGACAAGTGAGGAGGCACTGGGCAGGCTGTACTACTGAGGCCCACCTGAAAGTGGCCCAAGGCCCACTGGTGGGTTCCGGCACACTGTTTGAGAAACACCAGCTTAGCAGAAACAGAACATTTGAGTTCTTTTACTTTTTGTAGTTTTTTTTCCAATTAGTTTTCAGCCTTGTTAAAATACAGTACTTTGTAGCAACAGAATTAATTTAGTTTTGTTTAATTATTCAGGTATTTCTATATTGCCCTTCCCCATACAGTCACAGTGTGGCATACAACATATTAAAACACATCAATATATATTTCTATAACCAACTGAAACATCAAGACAAAGTAGATGGAGCATAAACTAAAATAACAGAAAACGGAAAAATAGCAACAGTTACCACCTCCAAAGGCCTAGCAGAAGACCACCACCAGGCCTTTGGGCCCCCTCTTCCCACTTGGAGCAAAGGCCAAGTTGAGGGTATGCCCTGCTCTTCGTGTCAGGCTGATGACCATTTGATATATCCCCATGGTCACTATGGAGGCCATAAAATCTCAAGTTGGACCCAAAGTTGGATCCATCAGTAGCATGGATGGTCACCCAGGACCACTATCCTGGGCTATTCTAGCACCACACCGTAGATCACCTTGGCCAGGCCAAGAGGCCAACAGGGAGGCTGTTGAGCAACAGAGTGGATGGTACACCAGCAGCATCCCTAACTTGACTCTTTGGCTCAGCACCAGATGCAGGCCCTTCAGTCCCTCTTCAAGGAAGGATTTCCTGTAATGGAGAATGAACTCCAGTGGACCACAGCAACTTCTTCTTCTTGCCCCTCTAGTTTGGCTTGGTACTTGCCCAGGGGAACAGAGCTGAGTTAGGTCTTTCCTCCCAGCTCCAATGGAGGCAGAGCATAGCCATCATGGCTAGTAACCACTGAAAGCCTTAGCCTTTTAAAGTCATCCAAGATGGTGGGCATTACTGCTTCCTGTAGGAGCAAATTCCATAGTTTAACTATGTGCTCCATGAAGAAGAACTTCCTTTTGTCTGTCTTGAATCTTCCAGTGTTCAGCTTCATTGGATGTCCACGAATTCTAGTGTTATGAAAGAAAAACTTTTCTCTATCCACTTCCTCCATGCCATGCATAATTTTACACACTTCTATCATGTCACCTCTTATGCACTATTTCTCTAAACTAAAAAGCCGCAAATATTGTAGTATTTTCTCATAGGGGAGTTGTTCCATCCCCATGATCATTCTGGTTGCCCTTTTCTGAATCTTTTCCAACCCTAGAATATCTGTTTTGAGGTAAGGCAACCAGAAATGTGCACGGAACTCCAAATGGTCACACCGCAGATTTGTATAACAGTATTATGATATTGGCAGTTTTATTTTAAATTCATTGTCTAATTATCCCTAGCTTGGAACTTGCCTTTCTCACAGCTGCCACACACTGGGGCGACATCTTCATTGAGCTATCCACTACCACCCCAAGGTCTCGGTCCTTATCAGTCACCACCAATTCAGACCAAACCCATGTGAAATTAAGAGGTTTTGCCCCGACATGCATCACTTTACATTTGTTTATAGTGACTGCATTTGCCATTTTACCACCCATTCACTCAGTTTGGAGAGGTCCTTCTGGAACTATTTGTGATCTCTATTTGTTTTAACAAACCTGAACAATTTAGTATCACCAGCAAGCCTGTCCACTTCACTGCTCACCCCTAACTCTAGATCGTTTATGAACAAGTTCAAAGCACCAGTCCCAATATCGTTCCTTGGGGGACTCTACTTTTTACATCCATCCATGGTAAGAATTGTCTCTGCTTCCTGTGACTTAACCAGGTTCTTATCTACAAGAGGATCTCCCCAAGACTGCCCCTCCCTTCAAGTTTTTAAATTTTTTAAAATTGTGTTTTTAAAATGTTTTTTTGTGTTTTAAAATGTGTATATTTGTTTTTAATGTTTTTAATTGCTGTAAACCGCCCAGAGAGCTTCAGCTATGGGGCAGTATATAAATGTAATAAATAAATAAATAAGTACTGAGATAGGCCATCCTTCTGTTGCCTTCGCAAGATTTCTTCCCCACAGACACATTCTGCCTGCGTTCTCTCAGAGACAGTATTGGTACAGACATTTTAGTGCTTCAGGTGAAAAGATGGAAATTGAATATTTGCTAATCCTCTTGGTTAAACAAATAATTAAATAAATATATGTTTGCTGCTCTTTGATGATTCCCGAAATCTGTTACTCATGGGAGGGCCCTGGAGAGACTTTCACTAGTTCCTGTCTGCAGGATCCCTCCAAGAATGATTCAAATTCTGATTCAATTCTCTGAGTGTCCTTATGCAACGGGAAGGGTAACAGCCACACACAACGGGGAAGTATCAGCAGACTCAGGAAAACCCTGAGGGTTGCAGAAGCACAAGTCTTCAAGAGGGGGGAAAACCCTTAAGCAGGACGGGGGGCAAACCCAACAAAACTGGTGATGAAGACTGAGCATGCTCAGGTCCTATAGCAAAAAAACCCTGAAAACTGGGTGGGAACAAAATGTAGTGGCTGGAACAGGAGAAAGGAAAATAGCCATGGATATAAAGGTGCCTGCCTGTTCACTTGTTCTCACCAAGGATGGCAAATCTGTCAATTTCAGTTTCTCATTTTTCCAGTCTGAAGTGAAGTTCTCCACATTTCCATATCAGCTTGCTATTTTTTTTGTAAATTCTCATGAAAATAAATCAACGTTTTAGTGCACATTTCCCCTAATATATATATATTTGGATGCAATTTTGCCTAATATATACATTTTTGTAAAGCATAGAGTTATAGGATTGGGGGTGTTGGTTTGGATGATGTCTTATTTCCCCTCCAAGTCTGTGGTGATTCTGTATCTTTAAGATTGGAGTCTGTAGACCAAGGAATCCATGGAGTTGGTCAGACCAGTCTCTTTGTTAAGATAATGGTCCCAGCCAAGTCTGTTAAGCACGCTATCTGTACGACTAAAGAGTTGGCCATGTTGCCATAGGAACATCTGGCTGGTGATGCTCTTTCAGGAGGTAGGCCTCTCCCCCCATTACCTGGCTGGTTGTCATTATGTGCTTCAAGTCGATTATGACTTATGACGAACCTATGAATCAGCAACCTCCAAGAGCATCTGTTATAAACCACCTTGTTCAGATCTTGTAAGTTCTGGTCTGTGGATTCCTTTATGGAATCAATCCATCTCTTGTTTGGTCTTCTTCTTTTTTATTCCCTTCTGTTTTTCTATCCCCTTCTGTTTTTCCTAGCGTTATTGTCTTTTCTAGTGAATCATGTCTTCTCATTATGTGTCCAAAGTACGATAACCTCAGTTTCATCATTTTAGTTTCTAGTGATAGTTCTAATTTGTACTAACACCCAATATTTGTCTTTTTTGCAGTCCATGGTATGCGCAAAGCTCTCCTCCAGAACCATATTTCAAATGAGCTGATTTTCCTCTTATCCCCTTTTTTCACTGTCCAACTTTCACATCCATACATAGAGATTGGGAATACCATGGTGTGAGTGATCCTGACTTTAGTGTTCAGTGATACATCTTTGCATTTGAGGACCTTTTCTTGCTCTCTCACAGCTGCCCTCCCCAGTCCTAGCCTTCTTCTGATTTCTTGACTATTGTCTTCATTTTGGTCAATCACTGTGCCAAGGTATTGATAATCCTTGACAAGTTCAATGCCCTTGTTGTCAACTTTAAAGTTACATAAATCTTCTATTGTCATTACTTTAGTCTTCTTGATGTTCAGCTGTAGTCCTGTTTTTGTGCTTTCCTCTTGAACTTTCATCAGCATTCGTTTCAAATCATTACCGGTTTCTGCTAGTAGTATGGTATCGTCTGCATATCTTAAATTATTGATATTTCTTCCTCCAATTTTCACACCTCCTTCATCTTGGTCCAATCCCGCTTTCCATATGATATGTTCTGTGTATAGATTAAACCAATAGGGTTGTCTCACACCCTTTCCAATGGGGAACTAATTGCTTTCTCCATATTCTGTCCTTAACTCTCTCCCAGAGTATAGGTTGCACATCAGGACAATCACATGCTGTGTCACCCACATTTCTTTTAAAGCATTCCATAGTTTTTCATGATCTACACAGTCAAAGGCTTTGCTGTAATCTATAAAGCACAGGGTGATTTTCTTCTGAAATTCCTTGGTCCGTTCCATTATCCAATATATGTTTGCGATATGATCTCTGGTACCTCTTCCCTTTCTAAATCCAGCTTGGACATCTGGCATTTCTCGCTCGATATATGGTAAGAGCCTTTGTTGCAGAATCTTGAGCATGACTTTATTTGCATGGGATATTAAGGCAATAGTTCGATAATTACTGCATTCTCTGGGATCCCCTTTCTTTGGAATTGGGATGTATAGTGAATGCTTCCAGTCTGTAGGCCATTGTTTTGTTTCCCATATTTGTTGACAAATTTTTGTCAAAATTTGGACAGAATCAGTCTCAGTAGCTTGTAGCAACTCTATTGGTATGCCATCTGTTCCTAGTGATTTGTTTCTCCCAAGTATTTTAAGAGCAGCTTTCACCTCACATTCTAAAATTTCTGGTTCTTCTTCATGCGGTTCCTCGATGAACAAATCTGTCATCCTTGAATCTCTGTCAGTCAGTGTGTCCCCCTGTTGATTATTCAACATCCCTACTCTTGGTTTAAATTTCCCTTTCATTTCTCTTTTGGAATAGGGCTCTTGTTCTACCCTTTTTGTTGTCCTCTTCTGTTTCTAGACAATAATTTTTGTAATATTTCTCTTTGTCCCTGCGTACTAGTCACTGTATTGTTGCATTTAGGGTTCTACCCATGTTTCTATCTCCTTTTGCTTTTGCTTTCCTTTTCTCTTTAGCCATTTTGAGAGTTTCTTCAGTCATTCATTGAGGTCTTTCCTTTAGCTTTACTCTGATTTTCGATACTACCAGTTCATGATCTGTACCACAGTCTGCTCTTGTTCTTGTTTTCACACAAAGTATGGAACTTCTCCATGTTTTGCTACCAATTATATAATCAATTTGATTCCTATATTGACCATTTGGTGATGTCCACGTGTACAGTCATCTTTTCGGCTGCTCAAAAAATGAGTTTGCAAGAAACAAATTATTGGTGTCACAGAATTCAATAAGTCTTTCTCCTGCTTCATTTGTAATAGCCCAAAAGCTAGCCTTTCGCTTTAGTCTGATCTGAAGTTGGGAACTGGAAAGGCTTAGAGGCTGGACTTGCTCTCAGTCCTGAGACCCAAGCTATGGCTTTGGAGAGCCTCTCTGGAAACCTAAAAGGAAAGCAAGAAATGTTGTGAGCCCTACCATGTTATGTTCCAGTTATATATATGCGTACCTAAAAGACATAGAAAGACACCACAATCTCTACTTTCATTCCAAGGAAACCAAGCCCTGGGTAAGTGCTGAAACACCTAAAGTCTCTCCCCCCTCAAACACTGGGGTGCACACAACAATATTTTTTCTAATATTTATATTTTCCTAATATAATGTGTTTTTGTATGTTACTTTCACTAATATATGGTTTTTTCTGCACATTTTTCCATATACATTTTTTGTTCATGTTACTTGGCTGGAGAACTGCACTGCAAAATTTGGAGAAGTGGATAAGGTAGAATTGCGGATTAGGTAGAATTGCCTTTAAATGCAAGCTTAATTGAATATCTCCCCCATTCCTAGCCATCACCCACCCACCCACCGAATTGTTTCTTTGTTTATTACTCTTTGCTAGTTGGCATCACTGTTTCACTCAATCTGGGCATCCCCCTTCCTCAACAGGGAGAGCTTTAAAGGGTTTCCCATGACTACGGATGGTGACAAACTTCACAAAAAACGAGCTCAAAATGAATATTTGACGGAGATCGCATGTGCGCAAAGAGACCAATCTTTCACCCAACACGCAAGAGTTCATGAGCAATCTTTGATACTGAATATTCTGATAAACTTTTCACCCTGAATGTCTCATCACTGCTTCCAAGGATTGAGCCTGGGAACTTCTGCATGCAGATCAGATGCTCTACTACTGAGCTACAAGTATCCCTTCCCCACTCCTGAATTTCTCACTCCTATTGCGAGGTTTGAATAGTATAACAAGGTTTCTGTTCCGCACTGTCTGAAGCCATGAACAAGAGCAACTTCTCTTAGGAAGTGGGAATATGTTGAAACATTTTGTTGCATGTTCCACTTATGAGTATCTTATCCATACCATCAGGAACAGGATACCTAGAACAAAGGCTACAGTTTGCCTACAGCAATTCCTGCTGCATGGATTTTCACACAAGAGTCTCTTCACAGGAATGGGGGACTCCTTTGCCTTTCCTGTTCTGAGTAATAAGATCTTAGTATTTCTGAGAAATTGTTTTCCTGTGGGATCTTATAAAAAACAGGAGGAGGTCACAAGAAGTTCTAAATGTTGTCCCACAAAAACATCAAGAGGGATGACACCTTCAGAATGATTAAATGCAAGAAACCACACTGCCTAATGTGAACACAGTGTGAGCAATTTTGGTTTAGGTAGGATTATGCCTGGGAGTCTTGTAGATAAAAAAAGTTCCGCTGGGCTGTTGTTTCTTCAAGCAATCTTCCTCAGAGGTTGTGTCCCAAATCTTCTGATGTGGGGAAGTCACAATTTGGGGAATTGTAGTAGTAGCTGCTTTTCTGTCTAGAGCAGCCTTTCCCAACTAGTGGGCCACGAGGTGTTGTTGGACCACAGCTCCCATCAGCCAAAGCGAGCATTGCCAATGGTCAAGAAAGATGGGAACTGTGGTCCAAGAACATCTGGTGGCCCACTAGTTGGGAAACGCTGGTCTAGAGCATGTAGTTTTGACTACTCCCAAAAAATGTACCTGCATAATGTATAATTCCTCTGAAAAGCAGACTGCTCCTCCAGAGTTGCCTGGCTCACAGACTTGATGTTTTGAAAAGCCATTCTAGAGGTAACATAATATAATGTATTTCCTCCTAGGAATATAAAGTCTAATAAACATCCTGTCAATTTTCTGTCGATTTAGAGGCTTCACATTTTAAGCCCTAAAGAGCAGCTTTTTGCCTACTAGAAAACTGCTGAAAATTGTGGTCTCCATACTGTGGGCTTTTGACACCTTTTATATTCCTGGACAAATCACTTTCATATGCCCAAGTCAGATGAAACCAGACTGAACAAGGCTTGTCAAGTCTGATCAGCAATTCCATGAAGTCCCAACTCGCTCTGTGAATGTGGTGTCCCCAAATGTTACATTTGCAAAATGCCAATTGCCTTTTTTTTTGAAAGTGAAACCAAGCTGATTAGAAAAACACCCTGAGCTCAAGTGGAGAGAGGTGGAGGAATCTTTAATTTTGACACATAGGCATGTCATAAGAACATAAGAAGAGCCTGCTGGATCAGGCCAGTGGCCCATCTAGTCCAGCATCCTGTTCTCACAGTGGCCAACCAGGTGCCTGGGGGAAGCCCGCAAGCAGGACCCGAGTGCAAGAACACTCTCCCCTCCTGAGGCTTCCGGCAACTGGTTTTCAGAAGCATGCTGCCTCTGACTAGGGTGGCACAGCACAGCCATCACGGCTAGTAGCCACTGATAGCCCTGTCCTCCATGAATTTGTCTAATCTTCTTTTAAAGCCATCCAAGCTGGTGGCCATTACTGCATCTTGTTGGAGCAAATTCCATAGTTTAACTATGCGCTGAGTAAAGAAGTACTTCCTTTTGTCTGTCCTGAATCTTCCAACATTCATCTTCTTTGAATGTCCACGAGTTCTAGTATTATGAGAGAGGGAGAAGAACTTTTCTCTATCCACTTTCTCAATGCCATGCATAATTTTATACACTTCTATCATGTCTCCTCTGACCCGCCTTTTCTCCAAACTAAAAAGCCCCAAATGCTGCAACCTTTCCTCGTAAGGGAGTCGCTCCATCCCCTTGATCATTCTGGTTGCCCTCTTCTGAACGTTTTCCAACTCTATAATATCCTTTTTGAGATGAGGCGACCAGAACTGTACACAGTATTCCAAATGCGGCCGCACCATAGATTTATACAACGGCATTATGATATCGGCTGTTTTATTTTCAATACCTTTCCTAATTATCGCTAGCATGGAATTTGCCTTTTTCACAGCTGCCGCACACTGGGTCGACATTTTCATCGTGCTGTCCACTACAACCCCGAGGTCTCTCTCCTGGTCGGTCACCGCCAGTTCAGACCCCATGAGCGTATATGTGAAATTCAGATTTTTTGCTCCAATATGCATAATTTTACACTTGTTTATATTGAATTGCATTTGCCATTTTTCCGCCCATTCACTCAGTTTGGAGAGATCTTTTTGGAGCTCTTCACAATCCCTTTTTGTTTTAACAACCCTGAACAATTTAGTGTCGTCAGCAAACTTGGCCACTTCACTGCTCACTCCTAATTCTAGGTCATTAATGAACAAGTTGAAAAGTACAGGTCCCAATACCGATCCTTGAGGGACTCCACTTTCTACAGCCCTCCATTGGGAGAACTGTCCATTTATTCCTACTCTCTGCTTTCTGCTTCTTAACCAATTCCTTATCCACAAGAGAACCTCTCCTCTTATTTCATGACTGCTAAGCTTCCTCAGAAGTCTTTGGTGAGGTACCTTGTCAAATGCTTTTTGAAAGTCTAAGTACACTATGTCCACTGGATCACCTCTATCTGTATGCTTGTTGACACTCTCAAAGAATTCTAATAGGTTACTGAGACAGGACTTTCCCTTGCAGAAGCCATGCTGGCTCTGCTTCAGCAAGGCTTGTTCTTCTATGTGCTTAGTTAATCGAGCTTTAATAATACTTTCTACCAGTTTTCCAGGGACAGAAGTTAAGCTAACTGGCCTGTAATTTCTGGGATCCCCTCTGGATCCCTTTTTGAAGATTGGCGTTACATTTGCCACTTTCCAGTCCTCAGGCACGGAGGAGGACCCGAGGGACAAGTTACCTATTTTAGTTAGCAGATCAGCAATTTCACCTTTGAGTTCTTTGAGAACTCTCGGGTGGATGCCATCCGGGCCCGGTGATTTGTCAGTTTTTATATTGTCTATTAGGCCTAGAACTTCCTCTCTCGTTACCACTATTTGTCTCAGTTCCTCAGAATCCCTTCCTGCAAATGTTAGTTCAGGTTCAGAGATCTGCCCTATATCTTCCACTGTGAAGACAGATGCAAAAAATTCATTTAGCTTCTCTGCAATCTCCTTATCGTTCTTTAGTACACCTTTGACTACCTTATCATTCAAGGGTCCAATCACCTCCCTAGATGGTCTCCTGCTTTGAATGTATTTATAGAATTTTTTTGGTTGGTTTTTATGTTCTTAGCAATGTGCTCCTCAAATTCTTTTTTAGCATTCCTTATTGTCTTCTTGCATTTCTTTTGCCAGAGTTTGTGTTCTTTCTTATTTTCTTCATTCTGACAAGACTTCCATTTTCTGAAGGAAGACTTTTTGCCTCTAAGAGCTTCCTTGACTTTGCTCGTTAACCATGCTGGCATCTTCTTGGCCCTGGCGGTACCTTTTCTGATCTGCGGTATGCACTCCAGTTGAGCTTCTAATATAGTGTTTTTAAACAACTTCCAAGCATTTTCGAGTGATGTGACCCTCTGGACTTTGTTTTTCAGCTTTCTTTTTACCAATCCCCTCATTTTTGTGAAGTTTCCTCTTTTGAAGTCAAATGTGTCCATGTTGGATTTTCTTGGCAATTGGCCATTTACATGTATGTTTAATTTAATAGCACTATGGTCACTGCTCCCAATCGGTTCGACAACACTTACATCTCGCACCAGGTCCCGGTCCCCACTGAGGATTAAGACCAGGGTTGCCATCCCTCTGGTCGGTTCCATGACCAACTGGTCTAGGGCATAGTCATTTAGAATATCTAGAAATTTTGCTTCTTTGTCATGACTGGAACACATATGTGGCCAGTCTATGTCCAGGTAGTTGAAGGACACCCATTACTACCACATTTCCTAGTTTGGATGCTTCCTCAATTTCATATCTCATCTCCAGGTCTCCCTGAGCATTTTGATCAGGGGGACGATAGATCGTTCCCAGTATTAAATCACTCCTGGGGCATGGTATCCCCACCCACAACGATTCTGTGGAGGAGTCCGCCTCTTTTGGGCTTTTGAGCTTGCTGGATTCAATGCCTTCTAAGAGTGACACCGCCACCAATACATCCTTCCCTGTCCTTCCGATATATATCAAAACTTCTAGTACACACTTGAATCCCTCCCACAAAATCATTACAGTCTGGAGGCACCCAAGGTGTCTGTAAAGAAAGCAGAGACAGACTGCACTTTTTGAGAGGGACTGGGATGGACTCAGGCCCAGTGCCAGTGGGTGGCCAGGTCAGGCACTGGCCAAGGGCCCCTACAGCCCAGTAGGGCCCCTCAGGCTGGAAGGGTGGAGTTCCCACTCTGAAATCTGTACCAGCATTGGGTTGTGGTGCAAATCCTGCCCAGCAGTTTGATGCTGCCTTGGATCAAAGAGCAGGAGTCTACCCACCCAGGCAACACCCCCCCCATGCAGGTGGTGTGGGCTTAAATAGGCCTGTCCATTTACCAACCTCTCATATGATGTCATTAGTGCACTGCATGTACAAGCCTGCCATCACCCAAGATAATGGCAGAGGTGTCTCTAAGGGGTTGATGCCCTCCCCATCTTGGGTGATGGCAGGCGTGTGCACACATGCATGCTGATGCTCTGACATGGGAGGTGGAGTGGGCGGGCCTATTTAAGCCTACGCCACTTGCATTGGGAGGGGATGTTGAGGAGCATGATGACCCAGGCCTGGGGCACTTTGGTGCCCAAGGACTCAATCATGCCTGGGGCCAGCCCTGGATGAACTAAAAGAGAGAGAGAGAGAGAGACCACCTGACTTCCTTTTTTACTTACAATCAGTCCAGAGACTGGCACTGCCTGTCAGCTTCCTGTTCCCTTAGTCTCAGTGTTGCCGTCATAGAACTCAGCATGGAAGAAGAGAAAGAGAAAACTAGAGCTAGTTGGCTCTGGCTCCTTCTACTGTTACTAGTCCTATCTTACACAGTGGGCATCAGCCACCACTGAGTATATTATTATTGTAATTATTATTAATATTCTCCATGGAGGCTGGTCCATTAGGCAAGAGGGGAACTGCTCACCCTAAACCCACAAACCTATACCTCACTCCTTTTTCTGTTCATTACATTCATATTCAATACATCATCTCACATTTAGAGACACTCTGTGCTTGTTTTTGTCCATCTCCTGTGATGGCCAATCATCTCTGGATAACATAGCCAATCACAGTCATCCCTATGGTCCCACCCATGTCTCCAAGGGTTAAAAAAATGTTTCTAAGTAATACATTCCAGTAGGAGTGGAATCCCTCTGAACCTCTGTTTTGGTTTTATTTCCCTCAGAAATGCATTGAAAGTTCCATAGTATTAGGGAAGGACCATGATGAGGACCATTCAGATGCATGTATTTCAATCTGAGCAATCAGAAGCATGCATTTGCAAGCTGCTTCCTGCTCTTTGAGGCTGAGATAATTCTTTCTCCTTTTGTGAGCACAATCATCCTTCTATGTTTCTGCCTACTAGTCTCTGAAATTAGCAGTATATCTCTGTGAGTTCACTGTTCAACTTCTGGGTTCATCACTGCCACATATGTAATTTCAGTGAGAGGAATGGTGGCAAGCTACCCCAAAAGCATGTTGTTGTTTTTTTGCAGGGGGGAAGAATCTGATTTCTTTATGGGCCAAACTAGTCCTTATTTATTTAGAGAAAGGAGATTCATGGTGGCAAACTAACCCAAGAATGGACTGGACTGGACTGGACTTTAATTACATTTGTTGTTATGTGCCTTCAAGTCGATTTCCACTTATGGCGACCCTATGAATCAGCGACCTCCAAGAGCATCTGTCATGAACCATCCTGTTCAGATCTTGTAAGTTCAGGTGTGTGGCTTCCTGTATGGAATCAATCCATCTCATGTTTGTTCTTCCTCTTTTTCTACTTCCTTCTGTTTCTCCCATCATTATTGTCTTTTCTGGTGAATCCTGTCTTCTCATGATGTGTCCAAAGTATGACAACCTCAGTTTCATCATTTTAGCTTCTAGTGACAGTTCTGGTTTAATTTGTTCTAACACCCAATTATTTGTCTTTTTCGCAGTCCATGGTATCCGCAAAGCTCTTAACTCCCACTAGGGATAAGAGCAAGAACTTATTATAATTATTTTAATTTTTTAAAAAAAGCTTAGCAGTACTTTGAAGAGGGCCAGATGTTTGTTTGTTTTCTGAGCCCAGCACTGTCTTTCATTATGGGGGTTGGGGGAGAAGAGAGCAGGAAGAGAACTGATAACACAGATATCCTGGCATTGGTAATTTATTTATTTATTTAATTTATTTATTAGATTTATATCCCATCCTTCCTCCCAGTAGGAGCCTAATTAGCCAGGCAAGTGTGAGGTTGTTGCACACTTCTAGCCCCAATTTCACTTTGAGCGGGGAGATGGAACCTGTGTAAATGTGATTGATCAAAAAGAGAAGGAATTTTTGAGTTAAAGCAAATCCCTGCTTTTATGAAAACCAAGAAACTTCAAGATACTTTGTGTGAGTGTCTGAGTCCCTGTACCAGTGGAATACTGGAAGAACTTGTGGAACTTCTTGCTACAGGATTTAGAAGTGATCATATAGTGTGAAAGACTCCTTTTTCTAACATTTTGGTTTCTTGTTTTTTCCACCTGTCATATCTTTTTCTCTGAGCAATAGGAGCTTACAGTTTATAGCACTGATTTTTTTTTTTAAAGAAACTCAGGAAATCTTTAGCCAGTGTCTACTATCTATGATACTCACACTGTTGTGTACCACGGCATAAGCCAGGCATAGCTTAAATAATAATATTCCTCGATATAAGATTTGCTGTTTTCTCCACAGAAGTTATATAGTCTCATATATGTAATGGTTAACTATACCAAGAAGGAGGTATGATTTAGCAGTAGTAACTTAATATAATTCTATTTATTTTACATAAGTAAGCCCCATTACACTAATTTAAGTGGGTGTGGAAGCAAAACCTGATCTTCCAGATCCTAGTCCAACACCCTAACCATGATATTTATACAATTACAGATGCAAATTTTAAATATGTTTTAATTAAAAATATATTATCAAGTTCCCCAAATATGTGTGTTTTCTTTTCTTTTTACTCTTCACTCTAGTTCCTTGCATGGCTTAGGGCTGGCATTGGGGGAGAGCCTTTAGCAACTGTGTGGGAGGCAGAAATTACTACGAACTAAAAGTGCATTTGGATGAACTTGAACTGAACTGTTTTGTTCCTTTTTAAAATGAATTTTCCAAGGATTGCTGGTTACTAACTATCCTCTTCATCTTATTCAGAAGTAAACCTCACTGTGTTCTGTGAGGCTTACTCATGAGAGTGAGCATAGGACTAAAGCCTTTTGTAGTGCCTGCAAAATGTGAGTTTCCAGCAACTCACTCTCTGTGTGTGTGTGTGTTTAAACAGGATAGGGAGAGTATTACTGAATGAGCACAGACGTAGGTTTCTGTTTGCTGCTGAAGAGGTATGACTTAATTGCATGCACACCATCAGGGTTAGGCTCTGTTAGGTGCTAAGTATTACTAAAACTGCAATGTTTTAAGCATCCACTATCTCTTTGCAGAGGAGGAGGATAGAGAAAAAACCAGAACAGGTGGAGACCACACAACCTTTCTCCCATCTGAGAAACAACTCTGACAGCAGGGACCCCTTCTGAACCAAAGAAAGACACTTTTTAGTTAGGTGCTATTTGTAAAACTGCAATGCTTATGTTTGCATGGGAGGACAATGGGGAGGAAACCAGAAATTGACATGCCCCCATGACATCCTAGCAGCTTTGCTGGGTCTAGTGGGCACTAGCTGCTGCTGTATTTTCTATATCATGCAAAGAAACATCCCAACAGTTCCCTGGGATATTTTATTCTTCCAAATGTGTTACGAACAGGGATGGAAAGATCTGACAATTCTGGTTCTCTCAGTTTCTCACTTTTCTAATATTAAATTCAGCTCTCTACATTTCTACAATGACCTGCGAATTTTTTTTTTAAAAAATCCTCATGGAAATTCTCCACCATCTTAGTGCGAAGTTCTCCAGGTAAACATAGTTTTGTAGGCAGTTTTGACAAAGGTACACATTTTTTAAAGCAATATCTCATCATTTCATGACATTTTGCATGTTATTTTCACTCAGGTATTCACTTTGATGCACACTTTCCCCTGATTGTTTGTAAATGTTGTTTAGTCAGTGAACTGCATCCCAAAATGCTAATAAACACGAATTTCAAAGGATGGCTATGTTTAGGTTCTCATATTGTTGTAGAAATTGTGAATTTGATAAATTCTGCTTGAAATGCAAAACTGAATTGAAATTCTCACACATCCCTAGTTATGAATCACATCGAAAGATATGAACATCCATTTAGTCTCAAGAGGAAATGTTGTGTTTGTGATACTTGATGTATTGTCAAATCTCACCCATCCAAAGGATACTTCCTGTCTTTTCTAAATAGAACATGTCATCAAGCCCTCAAACACCCACAGTGATCTGTTAATGTAGAACCAAATGACTTCCAGGTAGGTTGTTTTTAATGAAGTAGGAAGCTTTAATTATATGCTAACCTTTGAACCTCATCCCATTTGAAAGGAGTGTCAACTTCCATGAGAGCAAATAGAAATTGCTCTTGTCGAGACTCATCTCAAACTGAAATCGTGGCCACCTACTCCCACCTTCTTCTTCTTAGTTTCCACATATTTAAGAATTATATCACCTTTCCCAACATGTAGTGCAAAAAGTATGCATTGGTTTTGGAATGTTTCCAGGTAGTAAAAGCTGGCTAGGAAGAGGCTTGTGCCAATATTACTGTTTGCATTAAGAAACGCATGCAAACAAACAAATAAAAAGACTACTTTCTGTAGATGGGAGGTGGAGAAATAGCAAACATTAAAAAAGAACCCCATCGGCCATTTAATCTAGCAGTTGGCTTCTAAACAAATCTTTAAAAGATACTAAGGCAATATTAAAAATAAAATAAAATTAGGGAGAAAGGATGGTGAGATAGAAAACGAAAATAAACTGATTGGTTATTTAATCCGGCAGTTGGCTTCTGTACAAATCTTTAAAAGACATTAAAGCAATATTAAAAATAACCTTAAAAGGCCTGGAGGAATCAAAAATTTTGCCCAGTGCCAAAAATACATTAATGTAGGTGTCAAGTGTGCCTCTTTATGACTAAAATTTGTAAAACTGATCCAGTAATTTGGGGAGGAATAGTTTTGTGAAATTGCCCTGCCATCAGTTTTTGTTTCTTCAAAGTATTTTGCTTATTTTTCAGCATGTTTACTAATAAATCTGATTGATTCATGTCTGGTTAGATATGCCTATGGTAGCACTGTTAATCTCCCAATTTTATACCACCCCCCCAACATCTTTTAAGCTTTAGGATATTTTGAACAAAATATATATGGGGGTTTCTGGAAGACGTTTCTATTTCAAAAAGAGGGGGAGGGGAAGAAAAGAAGCATTAAAAAAAATCCCTAGTACTTAAGGTTTTAAAATAGGGTTATATAGAATGGTACTCTGTGATAAGCCTGCCTATTAACTGGAGCATTCCACACTATATACATTAAAAAAAAATGAGCTGCTGAAGGAACAATTGGCCCATTCTATAAAAGTGTATGTGGTTTTTCTAGATATTTAATCACTGTCCACTATAATGACCATCGCAGTGAGCAGTGAGGAGGCAGCTATTTTGAATTCAGAACAGGTCTTTCTGAAAAAAAACAAAATGATGGTTCCTCTGATTCTTTTCTACTCCCAAAGAATAGCACTTCAGCCCACAAAATACTGCTGAAACAGAACAGCTGTTCCACCTACCTCAGAATGGTTATTGCATACTCTTGAACAAATCAGGCAGATATCTTTCATATAGCCCTGTTCCCCGACATCTTTTTTTGAACAGAAGATATGCAAAGAATTGGACAACTGATCTTAATGCTCCTATTATGGGGCTATCCCATGAACTTTGTATTTGCATTATGTAAAAAAAGTATTTCCTTTTGTACATTTTGAACCTAAGCCAGTCAGTTGCATTGGGTGATCCTGGGTTTTATACCTATGAAATGAGAAAAAATTATCTCTGTCCTTCCTCTCCATACCATTCATACATTTGTAGGCCTGAAATAATTTGTGACTTGTCCCTTAGTTATGTACAGTCCATCAATTAGAAAATGGGGATGTCCATGTGTAGTGCCAAATATCTCTGGAAGACATCGTGATGTGAGGGCTGAGGAAAGTTAGTTCGGCATGCCCCATTTCCCCTGTCCCACAATTTTTGCCTTAGGCCCCTGATTTATTGAGGTGCTTATTGCTTTTGCACACTGTCATTGCATAGTATTGCAGTCTGGAGAGCTCAAAGCACAGGCTTTCTGACATTGTTTATAATAAGCTGAGAAAGAAGTTTTTCACTCTGCCTATGTTTAAAAACAGGGCTTGGGAAAAGTTGTTCAGTTAACCAAAACAATCCAGATGAGCTTGTCTCACACCCCTGCTTGCCCAGGTGGGCTTGTTTACGGCTTTTCCAAGCTGAGAAGGGACAGTGAGCTTAATTGGTTTGCAAATGTTCTCACCCTGCTTATGTAAACAAGAGTCAGAGAAAGACTCTTAGTAAAAAATAAAGCAGCTATACCCCTGGAGGGAGGGGGCAGGCAAGAGCTGAGAATAAATGTCACAACTTTATTCCCAGTCCAGGTGGTAGCAAATTCAGGGTCAGGAGAGATAAGTCACCTGTGTGAGAACCCAGCAACCTGGGTGCTGGGAAGATAATGATCTCATTAGGTGCCCCCTCCCAGAGGGTCTGTTTGGTATAAATAGAAGACCCCTAGATCAGGGAGATAAGCCTCCACAACCCACAACACCAGCTTGAAGCCTCAAGATTCTCCAAAGAAGAGAAACCAGCTTGAATAGAGAAGGAGCTAAAACTCCTCCCAGACAAGAGATCCCTTGCTCTGGCTGTTCAAAGGCTTCCAGCTTGCAGGGCAAATGTAAAGGAAAGGGCGGAGGGGATTTGGCAGCTTAGAGTGGGTGAATTCATTATTTAGACTGCTTTGATCCCTGTTTTGTGTCTTTACTACCTGCAACTCATTGTAAACATCATTATAGCCTGCCAGCCAACACTGTTTAGCTTCATTTTAATAAATTAGTTAACCTTTTCACCACCAGTGTTTTGAACTAATTTGCTTGGTGCCTGCTCAGGCTAGGCATTTGGCAATACACCATGATGCCATATGATGCCTTTATATGATGCCTTTTAAACTATTTTTATTTATATTTAAAGGTTGTATGGCTTAATAGCACTTGAGACTAAATGTTCCATCAATTCTGCATTTCATAAGAATATGAGTTTTTCACTCTCAAATTAACAACAGTAGCAAAGCATTTTACATTGTGCAAGGTTTTTTATTTTATTACATTATACAGATGGGGCAAAACAGGTCTGGGAGAAGGGAATGAGGGCAAAACAATAGCAACCAGAAACCCCAGAACAAGGAGAACATCCACATGAACAGAAAAATCTGGTGTTTGAAAGCTACAGTTTTAGACTTGCAAAATGCATGCTTGCGTGTTTCTTTGTTGTAAACTGCAGAGGTTGCACTTATAAGTTGTGTGATGATAATTTTCAGATTGTCCTTGTTACATTATACTTAACTTTGATTTTGTAATATATTTACCAACATTCTGGCAAGCTGGGATGGTGGAGGGGTTCGGCTTGGACAAGGGAGATCAAGGGCCTTCAAACCAGTCTTGCCCTTAAGCTCCTCCAGTCACACAGTTCAGCCTAACCTACAAGCACTAACTACTTTAATACACACATTTAATTTGTATAATTCCTATCATCAGCACCACAAACATGCTGTTAATAAAAGCAACACTGAATGCCTTACAGTTAAGCACGTACTTCAAAGATGAGTAAGAAATCCATATATTACAGATTCATAAATGGTTCTTACTATATGCTGCTGGCAGATACAATTGGAAAGGTCACCTTTTATTTATTTAAAATATTTCTATCCCACCCTTCCACCCTATAATAGGGCACTCAGGGTGGCTTATAAAACTAAAATCAAACACGTACATAATAAAATTGTAAATATAATGACCTTGGTAACAGCATTCGTATGTTGGTAGCTGATGAAGGCGGAAGCTGAAACGTTTTGTTAATATAATAAAAACCTCTGTTTGGTTAATCACAATTAGGTTCATATATATATAGGGAGTGGTACTAAAGTGGACTGCAAGGGTAAAATTTAATGTAGAAGGCATAAAATCATAAAATCACTGTCAGGCTCTACATTCAGTCCCTCCCAAAGGCTCTCCGGAACAATATCATTTTCAGAAGTCTCCAGAAAACCATCGGGGGGGGGAGCAGAGTGGACTTCTTGGGGTAAGGTGTTCCAAAGCTTGGGGGCCACAGCTGAAAAAGCTCTCCCCATGTGCCTGTCAGTCTAACATCTTTCACTCCAGGCACGCAGAGGAGACCAGAGGCAGATGATCTTAAATCCCGGGCAGGTACATATGGGTGTAAGCGGTCCCTCAGGTCCCACGTTCTTAGAGTTAATTTCAGCTATGCAGATCCATCACAAATCCAACACACAGCACAAGTATCTTTAATGCACTGAAAAGAGTATAATAAAAATACATTGATGGATTCCTGAGGTTAATTTACACATATCCTATTTTTAAATAGGCCTGAAACTACCCAAATCAAAAATCTGATGCAGCAAGCTCTTAAGGCATCCATATGTGATAATAAATCTGCAAAATCAGATGGCTAAATCTTCTTCAACCAAATTGCTTCAAAGAAATAGCATGGACTGTAAGGGATTTACTAGGGAATAAAGAAATTTTGAGTGACAGGTGTTACTTTTTAAAAAAAATAACATTGACTGAAGACCATATAAGCACATCTGGAAAATTTTAGGTTTGTAAGGAAAGCCTCAAGTCTAAAAGAGCACTGAGATATTCTTGATTATCGTGATCCATTTTCAGGGCTTGTTCATAGCACCCAATAGCTAGCAACTTTTCCCCATCAAGTTGGTGAATGAATCCAAGAATGCCCAAACTCTTAGCATCTGTTGATCCTCTCATGCTTTTCTTTTCTATTAACGTCTTCAAGTAATATTTGCACTTATTTCTCTCAAATGATTCATTTTCAATTTTTAGCCCTGCCAGGTAGTGTTTAACAGCCTCAGATTCTGATCTTTTGTGAAATGCCTGAAAGCGGCCATAACCAAAGTGGAACTGCTGTTTTTCTGTATCAGTTAAGTTCTTCATTGCAAATGCTTTCTGAAAAGTTTCTTCTGCTTTTTGGAGCTCTTTGCCTTCTGCATACATGCTTGCAAGGTCTAGATAAGCATAGAAAAATTTGGTTTTGTGCTCCACCACCTTTATGAAATGAAAAATGCCCAGTCTGATCAGTTCTGCCAACTGTTCTCTGTCTTGATGGGTGCCTTTTGATGCTTTAATTTTAAAATACTGTGTTCTATAGCAAATCCCTGTCTGGTGATGCAGGAAGCCTGAATTTGGTGTCAAGCTCAGTGCTTTCTTCAAAAGCTCCAGGGCTCTTTCCACATCACCCTTTTTCCTGTAAAATATGGCAGCATACCTCAGCACATAAGAGATATCTGGGTGTTTTCCAAGGGCTTTCTTGATGTACTCTTCCCCCTCTTTAGCTTTGTCTATCTCCTGCAGCTTTAATGCAAGGAGGGGTACAACAAATGGATCATCTGGATTCAGCTTTACTGCCTTCTTCAAGGGTTCCAGTGAGGACCCTTCTGCTGCAGATTTTCTTTCACAATAATCCTCTAGGCGGTATACTGTGATTGCATAGCCAGAATTATATTCAGGGTTCTCGGCTTCTTCTTCCAGTGCCTTTGCAAAGCTCTCCTTGGCTTTTTTGTAATACTTTCCCCCAAATTTTAGGAATGCCCACCCCTTTTCACAGTAGACTTGTGGATGTTTCATCTTATAAGGGGAGCCATGTCCGTGTTGCTTGCAGATACTTTCCACCTTCTTTATGTAGGTTTGTACTTCTGTAAGTTTATCCATGCGGTAGTAGACCCAAGCATAGTTGCCCCATGTAACAAGACTTCTCATTTCAATTTCTTCTGGGTACTCTGTTTTAACAGTCTCTTCAGCCTTCTGTAAATTTTCCAGGGCCTCCTCCTTCTTGCCATTCAAGTATTTCACATAGGCCAGCAAGTTATAATTTCGGACTTTGGATCTGGTCGGTAAAAAGTTAATCTGCACAGCAATCCTTTCCTCTAATTCATCAAGGTCTACGTCCTCCTTCAGCAATATCCAAGTAAAATGGCATTCAAGGTGCAAGAGGTTCTGCTTTAATGATTTCTTGGAAATTTCACTAAATTGGGAGGTGGGGGTTGGGAAGAGAGACAGACATATTGAAATTCTGAAAACAAGAACAGATTCAAGCATATCAGCATTTGTTGTGGAAGAGCTTTCAAAACTGACTTTATGAATGCATTTTTCTACACTTTTTAATCTACAGTTGTTATGCTAACATTCTGGATCTAGGTTATATTTCTTTGCCTCATATTCATGTAGTATTTCAAATGGGAGACCTGTGAACTTTCAAGACATGGCTGGTTCAGGTCTGGCCTAAAAGGTATCCTGTTAACTGAGTCTCACACATAAGAATGCGCCTGTCCCACAAATGTAGGGTCTTTTTAATGTTGAGCTCTGAGTGTGTTCTGGAAAAAAAGGCAGTTTAAGGATTAGAAGCATGGCACAACACCGATAAATCCTTTAGATTATTTTTTTAGATTAAAAGGGGGAAATTAATACTTAATGAGATTTTCTTTTCTTTTTTAAAAAAATTAATGTACAGGGTTAAAGCTAGCCATTCAAGCTAATAGTTCCAAAGGAAACATACAAACATAAGAAAGTGATTATGTGGTAAAACTGATAACCAGCTGAAGAAACTAGCTAAAGGAGGATTAATCTGGAGAAAGACGCAAACCACATGCAATAGGTACCAATTAACGGGAAAAGGGGGTTATTTGCAAATACTAGGAGTAATAAGGAAAGTCTAGGCTGCAGCATAGGGATGTTGGAGAATTCTGTCAGAAACTGGAGCAGAAATTCGTACCTTTCACATATTTGTCCAAGGTCTGGAAGAAAAATCTCACAAGCGAACAGAAGCATTATTTGCTATTGTTGTTTTTTACTCTGCAAACTTTACATAAATCATCAGATTATTTTTTACAATTCTGTTCACATTTCTATTCCACTGAAATGCAATGAAATTAATTACATAATTACATAATTAATTATATAGGCTTTGGCCACAGCAGATAGTGAGATGAATAATGTATGTTTTAGTAGAAGCCAAAGTATAGCAGAACACAAACAGCGCTGATTGCAATGAACCCTGGATGGGACAGAAATCCCTGCCTCCTTACATCCCCAACGAAGCATCAGTTTATATCCTCAAGTTGGAGCTTAATTATTAAAAAACAAAAACAAGGACTAAACCCCCATCTTCCTGCCTCAGGATGGGTGTGATGAAGGGGTTAAGAGATGACAGCATGGAATCCTATCTCTTATTCCCTGTACAAAAGGGTGGTGAAAACTAAAATGCAACTGAAGGTGGCACCTGCTGGTCACTTTTGGAAGTGATATTCAGGGAGGCAAACAGGACTTTAGTAGGGAGGCAATAGGTATACCAGAGGGATTCCTTGACAGCATTTTGGAGAATGTGCTTCACCTGACTATAGCAATGGCTTGGTGTTTGTGATTTTCTACATTTGTCTAAGACAGGAATGAAGCCTCCCATCCCATTCACAAGCCTCCCGTATATAAAAAAAGATCAAAATTAGAGTGATTTTCTAACACAGCAGCTTGTCTGAAAGTTTTAAAGACACTGGAGTCTGTGCCAGAAAATAAAGGTTATTTTCTGTTAAGAACATAAAAAGACCCCTGTTTGATCTGAACAAGTCTCCATCTAGTCCAGCATTCTGTTCCAGTGGGGGTGCCTGGGAAGGTCTCAAGAGCCAATATTGGAATAGAACTTCCAGGGCTCGTAAAAGCATGCCTCAAAGGAGAAATGAGGGTTTAAAGCTCCCAAATTCTTCTTCCGCTTGGAGTGAAATCCAAACAGGAGACGAATTGCTGGCTTTCCTGGCTGACAAATGCTTTGTACAATATTGCTTTGGCTGCAGAAGATGTCCACAACTATCTTAGAGTTGTTCCTGCAATGGAAGCAGCCTTCCCTTACTGGAAGTTGCTACGGTCCAGGTTCTCTCTTTAAACTATGGTGCAAGATTGATTTAAATCAAACCACCTTGGTGACCGACAAAAGCCTCAGGAAAGCCTTTGTGAGCCAGAGTTCATGGGAGAACTTGGCAGCCGAAACCATAACTGCAGGTATCTCCAGAGCAAGGTATCATCCAATACTAGGAATGGGGTTTGCCCCCTGCCCATCTGCTGTGCCCCGCCCACCAGCATCACAGAGAAGGAGGAGGCAGGCCAGAAGAGTCCCTCCTCAGGTGGAAGGATTGAGCAGCTGCCATGGCAAAAGCCTCCCAGAGCAGGGCCAGACCACAGAGGAGAAAGGAAGAGGAGGCACCATACCGCAGGGCAAGCAAAAGGCTGCAGGCTAGGGTGGGCGACAAATCTGCTTAATTCCAATTGCAGGGATGGGGGTCGGAATTAAGCAGATATTCACCCATTGCAAATATCCCATTCGTAAAGCAAATGTTTAAAATTAGCTCTATGCCATGCCATGGAGCTAGGTTGTTCCATTAACTTCTATAAGCTCAATTATAAGAGGTGCAGGCACCAAATCGACAGGTGAGAGTGAAGATCCCCATGGAGAATCCATGTAGGGAAGCCTTCTCATCTCAAATTCAAACTACACAGCAGCTTTTTATTTATTTGCTTCATTTGTGCGCAGCCTTGCATTAGCAAGTGATGCCAGGGCTAGTTGCACAGTACATGAAACAAAACATCAGCCTAAGATCCAATCAATAAAAATTTAAAAACAGCATAACACTACAGCAATGCTCCTTGACAATATTAATACCACTGACGTACAAAATCAGGCACCCTTCTCATCAAAGGCCTGGATGAAGATGTGAGTTTTTAGCTGGTGCCAGAAATGAAACAACGTTGGCTTCAGCCTAACATCAAAGGAGGAGGGCATTAGATAGCTTGGGTTCCACTAACAGGAAGGCTCTTTGTTTTGCCTACCATTTGAGCTAGTGGCATTATTTGTCCTGTACAATTTGGTGCAGACACCAAAAAAGTTCTAACGCTGTGAACATATTTGCAAACTGGAGAAACTGTTGTTGGCACCATACACACACCATAAGGCATTCTGTTGGCTACAACAGAATGCTTCTTTCAAGCCTAATTTCGGCAGAGGGTAGGGGACTCTGTGGGTGCTAGGGAAGGTTTCTGTGTGTACATGTATGTTTGTGGACGCTGCACTGGCAACCCCTGAATGTCTAATGTATGTCAAATTCAGATAATAGAAAGGTTAAAGCTGAACTATAACAGTATAAATTTGTGAATGAAATGAGAGGCTTAATTCCTGTCTTAGAAAGACATAGAAAAAAATTTAGCCATTACTGTCAGGTGAAGCATATTCTCCAGAATGCTGTCAAGGTAACCCCTCTGGTAGGCCTATTGCCTCCAAACTAAAAATCTGACCCTCAATAACATAATGATTTTAATCCACCTTTAGCTACAGTCATATTTAACACAGAATTCTATAAATGCTTACTCAGAAGTAAATGCAGCTTACTTTTTAAAATGTGTGTTTAGATTTTTTGCCTTGGGAGTGAGCCCCATTAACCTGTGGGTCTAACTACTGAGTAAACTTGCTTAAAACTACATAGTTAATAGCCTAGCACACTAAGATACTAAAATATTTGTTACCTACCTCATGATTTTGGGATTTGCTCTCAGTTATAAAGGAAACTTGGTCTTTTCTTATATTTCTTCCTAGAGATGTCAGGAGATATCCTTTCCTTACAGAGAGGGTATCAGTTGTTACTGCTGCTTCCTTTTTACTGCTCTCTGCAGTTCTAGAAACCAGGGTGTTTATTTGTTCCCTATCTGTCAGTGGAAAGTGAAGCTTACGAGATCCAGTTTTTGGAAACGAAACTTTAAAAACAAAAGAGAGAAGAATTGCTGTCTTTCCAGGCTGACAAATGCATTGAGGAAACATTTGTCAGCCAGGGATCATGGGAGCTTTGACAACCAAAGCCAACACTGTTTTGGCCACGAAAGATAATGACAAACCTCTTAAAATTTCCATAGCACAGTAACTATTGAACTGCATATGGCTGATTTTAAAATGTTTAGAGGCCAAATACGAGGGTTGGGAGTAAAATCCAACCCTGTCCATATGGGGGGAGGGCTTTTCCCCATACATTTGACCCCTGCATCATCACCCTAACCTGAATCAAAGGCAGTATTAGTTTTGAGCAATTTGTGGTATGAAAGACTGTTTTCTGTGTATGTCAACATCAGATAATTGCTCGTGTTTAACTGTTTTTATTGATAATCTTAATGCTTTTTGTTAACCGCTTAGAGGTTTTCTATAATCAAGTAGTGTATTGTTTGTTGTTTATATGCCTTCAAGTTGACCACAACTTATGCCGACCCTATGAATATTTTGGATATATTCATAGGGTTTTCATGGTAAGAGGTATTCAGAGATGGTTTACCATTGCCTCCTCTAAGCTTACGGCACCCGGTATTCCTAGGCATTCTCCCATCCAAGTACTAACCAGGCCTGACGCTGCTTAGCTTCCGAGATCAGATGAGATTGGGCGTGTTCAGGGTAGTATGGCCGTAGCTAGTAGTATATACATTTTGTTAAATAAATAAATAAAAATAATAGGAAGGATCAAGTTGAATGAGAGAAGTACATTGAGAAGAGTTATGGGGAAATTCCACCCCCTGAGCGTTGAATTCCTTTAGGGAAAAGTGGTCAGGGATCTCTGCACACTGGTCGCAGGCACAGCCAAATCCCAAAATGGGTGAGGCCAAATCACATGTACATAAGACTTTCATATACTCTCTGCTTGTTTCTCACATACATTTGTGTACGCATAAAAACACATTACCTTTTCGCAGCTTGGTGTAGGGATGGGCAAGAAATTTGATTCAGTTTGCATTTAAAGCCAACTTTATCAAATTCATACCATCCTCCAAAATTTGCACTTATCTGAATTTTGCAATGCAGTTCTTCAACCAAGCAATGTTTATAGAAATGCGTATGTTAGGGCAGCCTTTCCCAACCAGTGTGCCTCCAGCTGTTGTTGAACCACAACTCCCATCAGCCTCAGCCAGCATTGCCAATGGTCAGGAAAGATGGGAATTGTGGTCCAACAACATCTGGAGGCACACTGGTTGGGAAAGGCTGTGTTAGGGGAAAGTGTGCACAAAATGATACACAGGGATGTATAAATTTGGGGCCTTTTTGTTTTTGCACACAGATGTGTTCTACACATAGGCACCCTGGTCAGGAGATGATGGAAGCATGTGTTTGGCATGTGGTACTTGCCTGCACACATGGAATTTGAAATGGACATCAATTTGAAAGGTCAGTGAGACTAGCTGGCCGCTGCTCAGGGCAACCGCATCTGTGCCCAGTGATGGTAATGAGGAGTAGCTGCATGGCAGTTTTTATGGACATTAGGGTGGGGAGAAGGAGGATAGAGCTGCTCTGCTTGGCTGGCTGGGTTGCTTTGCAGTCACGTGCCTCCATGTCAATGGTGGTGAGTTTGTTTATTTATTTATTTATTAGATTTATGTCCCGCCCTTCCTCCAAGTAGGAGTCGAATCTGCCATTATGCCATTATAACCCTGGACCAGGCTCAAGAGACTAGCCTGTCCCCATCAGCCCATTGCAATCGTCGTATTGTTACCTTGTCTGCTCAGGTCAGAATCTGGAAGATAAATGATATTGTAAATGATATTGTATTTGGAAGATAAATAATATTGTAAATGATATTGTATTTGGAAGATAAATGATATTGTATTTGGTAGACAAATGATATTGAAGATTAATGATATTGTAACCCCTGTGGACTGGTTTGGCCAGGTGGGCGGAGTAACCCCCTGCCTGTAATGCCCTGCCCTTATCTTTTAATGTGGTTGCTCCAAGCTTCTTTACAGATTTGACCCTTCACTTCAGAAAGAGGTCTGAGAAACGAGTAAGAGTAAGAAGATTCTCTACCCTTTCTGTCTGCATAGATGCCCTCATCCTTCCCCTGCACCCAGCAGAAGCTCTGGGCCAGGCAGGACGCAGTGGCATCTCATAGAGGACACCCTCCCCTTTCCTGGGGTATATGATTTGTGCTGTCCCAGAGCAGATTTCGGGGTGGGTACCCCCTGTTACTTATTTTTTTCTACTTGTTTTTGTCCATTTTGATTTTGCATTGATGCCCTCCTCCGTGCCCGGTGCCCAGCAGAAGCTGTGGGCCAGATGGGATGCACTGGCATCTCATAGAGGACACCCTCCCCTTTCCTGGGGTATATGATTTGTCCTGGACCAGAGTAGATTTTGGGGTGGGCACCCCCAGTTACTTATTTTTTCCTGTATGTTTTGGTCTGCTTTGATTTTGCATAGATGCCCTCCTCCATGCCCTGCGCCCAGCAGAAGCTCTGGGCCAGGCAGGACGCAGTGGCATCTCATAGAGGACACCCTCCCCTTTCCTGGGGTATAAGATTTGTCCTGTCCCAGAGCAGAGTTTGGGGTGGGCACCCCCAGTTACTTATTTTTTATGATTTTATGACATCATTATTTATTTATGATAATATCAGAAGCCTGTTGGTTTTGATTGCATAAATGTATTGTTATTCTTGACGGGGAGAGTCCCCCGATCACAGTGATATATCATACAGGGTACCCCAACATATATTTTGGGGTTCAGAGATATGTTAAGTTTGGTTTGAAGTTGCTGTAGTTGTCAACTCTTCTTCTTTTTTAGTGTTTTGAACTTTCAAGCAAATAAGGAACTGGGAACTAGGAACCAACTTCAGTGTCGTATCAGTTAAATAGATTAAACAGTCGCGGGGGGGCGGCTGACGTTTTGGTGTATCTCAGGAACCAGACCACATAGAAACTTTTTTTTAAATTGAAGCTGAGAGTCCGGAGATTAAGGGGTGCTAGCTGGAGAGCCGGAGGGTCCCCCAAAAATCCGGAGAGTCCGACCGAAAACCGGAGACCTGGTAACTCTAGCCAGCTCCGTCAAACAGGCCTCCAAGCCGGGAGCCTGCCAGTGAGTCTGGGCTCCACAGCATCCAACTCACCCCAGCCCAGCGGAAAGGTGAGTTGGATTGTGCCCTCAGTAAAAACGCAGGCTTGGTGTTTCTATCTTCTTTGCTCCACTCCTCTGTCCCCACCCAGGGGGCTTTAAAAATAAGCTGGTCATGGAAGGAACAGGTTGTGCAGAGAGACTGTTTGACAGCAAATGGATAGGAGTGGGGAACCTTTCTGAGCCCAAGAGTCACTTTCCCTTCTGGGCAACCTTGCAGAGGCTACAAGTCAGTAGCGGACTGGCAAAAATGGATAAAGAGTGTAAATGTTGTCTTTATACAGTAGAATGTGTTTCTATATTCACACCTGTCTATATCCTTCCTCTGCAGAAGCAAGAGGCATTACCAGAGTCCACGGACACATTCCAGCCTGGCAAAACCGCTTGGGAGTATGAAGCCTTGGCAGTGACAAGTGTGGCCTAAGGAGTGTTCCAAAGGCCAGAGAGGGTTCCACATCCCTGAAATAGATGGTCCCCAGAGTGGGAAAGGAGGGCTAATTGTTTAAGCCTTGGGGAGAGGTGGGCGCATTGGTGTGTTAGATTGTCCCAACTGAGGGGGAAAGCAATCTGCATGTGAGGATAGCTGGCAAACCAGTCTGTCTGATTTCAGCTGATTGCTGTTGACGTATCTTGGTATTTTAAACATCTATGCAGAAAGTTTTGGCTAGGTTGGTTTAAAAAAAAAGTTATATCCTATTTTTCTAAGGTTATTGTTCATTTCAAAATACCAAACTATTGTTGAAATGCTCATTAATGGTGATATTCTGTTGATACTGGTTGATAAGTATTGCTAGTGGGTGATTCTGCTTTGCATATGTTCCCTCTTGTGTGGGAGGGTGCCAAATAATTAAAATATAATATAACGTGCTTTTACATGCTGGTTTTAAAAAGTAAATAGTAGAATTATATTAAATAGAATGACTGCAATGTTTTCTCTGAATGCTTTCTCACCAGAATAGGACATCTGTGGAACTAAACTGATTTTAGCATTTTTAACATTAATTGGTTCAGTGCACGTTCCTCCTGGTTTAGTGTGACCAACCCTGATACTAACAAAGGAAGGAGACAATTGCACCTGATAATTTCATTTATTTACTCATTTAAAAGCATCTATAAACTACATTTATAAGGCATAATTAATTGTAGAAATAGAGTGGAGATTGAAGCCTAGAAAACATCAAGCTAATGAAAATTAGAGAACAAAACATGTACATCCAAAATGGTTCAAGTAATGTATTTTAGCTGGAAAGAAACTACCTTTTGGATTACACAAATGGTGTATAAAGGGGACACAGTCATTTGGAATATATACAGGCTATATGCAGTGCATACAGTCATAAAGGGAATACAGTCATTTTCTTTACAAAGAAGGAAAAATGTAGTAGGAGTTTGCTCAAACAAGGTGTCCACACATAGAAGGCAATCTTTTTCTTTTGCCACAAGATGGCACTGTGAGATCCCTTAGCTACCGTTCTTGCTCAGAACTTACTAAGAACAGTTATGCTTTAACAACTATTTGTCTTTTCAACAAAAATAGAAATAAGTTGTTTGTCCAATCTTAATATTAATCTAATCTTGTCTTGATTATAATTTGTGCATGGTTACATCTCTACCACAAGCTCTACTGTAATCAGATCCATTGTGAGATGAAACATTCCATTAAACCTTCTTAAGAGTTTCACATACATGCCATGCTTTAGCGCAGGGTTGGGGAACCTTTGCTCCACTAGATGTTCTTGGACTCCAGCTCCCATCATCCCCTGGCCATTGGGCATGTTTGCTGTGGCTGATGAGAGTTAGAGTTTGACATCTGGAGGGTCACAGGTTCCCTACCCCTGCTTTACAGATCAGTCTAGGATAATACTATTGCAAAATGAATACTATTTATCCTACTATTGTAGTGGGAAAGAAGATCCTTCAGCCTACAGGGTCAAAGCTCCAGAAGCTTCCAGATAGGGTGGCCAGATACAAAAGAGGACAGAGCTCCTGCACTTTTAATAATTGTACCAAAGAGGGAATCTTCACAGGTGCACCTTGAGCTGAACTCTCAGCCCCATCTTCTACATCAGACTAGTATAATAGGTAAGAGTGTTGGAACAGAACCTGGGAGACCAGGGCTCAAATCCCCACGCAATCACGAAGCTCACTGGGTGACCTTGGGTAGACAGTGGGGATGCGGGGAGAACCATGTGTGCCACCTGGAGCTCCTTGGAGGAACTGTGAGATATCAGATGTAGTAGTAGTAGTAGTAGTAGTAGTATGCAATTACTAAACGTGCAGGAACTTTATCTCTTTTTTCATCTAACCACCCTACTTTCAGACCTGCTCTTTTCCCACCCAGATTTAAGTCTGGCTATTTCAATATTGCAGACACATATGGGTGGCCATTCTTGGATGCTTCTATATATATTTGCTTGGGGAGCATAGGGAATGGCAGCTGTATTGTGGTGTATTATTTTTTATGGTTTTGCTTTGTTGAGTTGATTGAGAGTTTGGTTCATGTCCCGTCCAGAGCCGAAAGAATGAGGCTGGAGTGTGTGTGCGAGTAAATCTTGCTTTATTAAAGTAATGGATACATCAAAGGAATTTCGCTTCATTAGAAACCCTATGCTAACTCACTAAAGTCCCTAACTATGCTTAGACATGCTCTGCAACGTATGAAGGAAGTTGACGCAACGACCTCCCTCCGGGCACGACAGGCATATATAGGAGAGGTTTTTGAACGTAATCTTTGACTCCTTTGTAAATCCTGTCTTTGCACTTTCCGTTTCTCCCGTCGGCGGGAACGCGGAGACAGGGGGCGCGCTTCCAACTGCTCATCGGAAGACACCTGCTCACAAGCAACAGCCTCGAGGTCAGGGGGAGGCGCCACACTGGATTCCTCCTGGGAACCGCTTGAGAAAGGAGGATCTGGCACTGACTCTGAAGCCTTCCCCCACAGGTTCTCTGCCTCAGCTGGGGGCGGTGCACCCGGCTCCTTGGGAAGGGCATTACTCATGGGAACTGGCTGAAGAGCTGGCTGCTCCCCTCCCGCTCGTTCCTGTTCAGACACAACAATCTCCAGCTCTGCCTCTTCTGACTGTGGAGGTGCCCAAAATTCGTACCTCCCCCCTTCCTTTCCTTTCTGAGTTGGCTGAATCACAACATCACCCCCCCCTCCATGCTTTAACCCTTCCCACCCCTGAGGTTTAGGTTTCTCTGGATAAGCTTCATGGAATTCTCTCACCAAAGTCGGAGCGTGCACGTTCTCCTCTGTTTCCCAGGAACGTTCAGTTGAATCGTACCCCTTCCAATGAATCAGGTACTGAAGTCGCCCCCTGCGTTTTCGCGAATCCAAAATCTGTTCTACTTTGTATTCCTCCTGCCCCTCTACCAACAATGGAGGCGCGGGTTCCACTCGCAGATGGTAAGGGTCGGGGCCAGCGTCCTTGGTCAATAATGCCCTGTGGAAGACTGGGTGCATCTTGTAGGTGGGTTGCAATTTTAGTCTATAAGTCACGGGGTTAATCCGAGCCTCCACCTCAAAGGGCCCTACACGCCGATCCTGCAGCTTACGACATCGGCCAGGCATAGCTAGGAAATGGGTAGAGACCCAGACCTGATCTCCAATTTGTATGGGGTCTCCCTCTCTCTGATGCTGATCAGCTGCGCGTTTGTAATCCAATTTGGCCTGTTCTAATTGCTCCTGGAGTAGCTGTTGCGTAGCTTGAAGTTCCTGCAAGTAATCCTCAGCGGCTGGGACTGAGAGACTGTCTGTTGGAGCAGGGAAAGCTCGGGGGTGATAGCTGAAATTGGCGAAGAAAGGAGTCTGTTGCGTGTGTGAATGCACTGCATTATTGTAGGCAAATTCTGCTAAATGTAGGTAGGACATCCAGTTGTCTTGCTGATACCCCACAAAACAACGTAAATACTGTTGCAACACTGCGTTGACCCTTTCGGACTGCCCATCCATTTGGGGATGATGGGCAGACGACAGTCTTAGCTCCCCTTGTAGTAACTTCCACAAGGCTTGCCAAAAATGTGAGGTGAATTGTGTGCCTCGATTGGAAACCAAGCTGTCTGGCAGGCTGTGCAGCCGATACACATTTTGCACGTACAACTTGGCCATTTCTTGAGCATTTGGGAGTCCTGCGCACGGAATGAAGTGAGCCATTTTCGAGAAGGCATCCATGACCACCAAAACTGTGGTTTTCTCCTGCGATGGTGGAAGGTCTGTTATAAAGTCCATTGTGATCATTCTCCAGAGTACTCCTGGGGTGGGGAGGGGCTGTAGTAGCCCTGGGGGCTTCCCAGTGGCATGTTTAGCCCTCATGCAAGTGGGGCAAGAGCGAACGTAATGTTCTACGTCCTTCTTCACCTTGGGCCACCAGAACTCCCGAGTGACAGCTTGAATGGTCTTAAGACCCCCGAAGTGGCCTGCCGTAGGGGCGTCATGGCACTGGCATAGTACCCTTGCTCGCATCTCTCCCGGGGGCACATAAACAGCTTCCTGATGGTACAGTATGCCCTCCTTCCATATAAAGTCTTTCTGTTCTGCCAAGGGAGACGCGCTTTCTTCGACCCACTGCTCCTGCACGAATGGGTCCTGCTGTTGTGCCTCACGCACTTCAGATTCACAAGACTCTTGGCAAGCCCCCACTACTCCCCGCTCGGGTGGGATGATGTACTGTAACTGTCTTGGGGTGGGATCTGTCAGAAATTCGGGCTTCCTTGAGAGAGCATCCGCCCTTTTATTCTGGGCTTGGGCAATGTAATGAATTTTGAAATGGAACCGTGAGAAGAATTGTGCCCAGCGTACTTGCCTCTGATTGAGTTTATGGGCGTTGTTGCGTGAAACAGCATACGTTACGGAGTTAAGTTGCTCAAGAAGCTTCTCAGATGCATTAGATCAGGTTAAGAGTCTTTTATTAAGACATTATGGCTTAAGGCTTTAAGATCCCCCCCTCTAGGAGAGAAGTTCTCAGTTCAAAGACATTACACAGAAGACTCAGCTCAACACAGATAACTGCTAGAACTCTCCCAGTCTATCTTGATGCTGCCATGACAACGGCCTTGGCTATCCGTTCCCAGACTGGGCAAAGACATAACTTCTCTTAGCTACAGATTTCCACACTTTCAGACTTGATGGAAAAACACTCAGTGACAGTGTGGTTCAATGGTCAACACGTGCGCACCTCAATTTCATGCTGCGCCCCTTCCAGATGGTGTCTCCAGGCTTCAAAGGCATCTCTAATGGCTAATAGCTCCTTTTCCCACACAGTGTAGTTTTGTTCAGAGTCATTTAACTTTCTGGAGAAGTATGCACAAGGCATCAGTCCTCCCCCTTTTTGGGCAGGCTGCAAAAGAACCGCTCCGATAGCTACGTCCGATGCATCCGATTCGAGCACAAAAGGAAGCGCCGCGTCGGCGTGCTGTAAAATGGGTTCGATAGCAAACCTTAGCTTCAGACTCTCAAAAGCCTCTTGTGCAGCTTCTGTCCATTTGAATGGCCCTGAGCCCTTCAAGCAATCCGTAAGCGGTGCTGTCTGATGGGAGTAGTTGGCTATGAAACGACGGTAGTAATTTGCGAAGCCCAAGAAGCGTTGCAAATCTTTCTTGGTCTTGTGGGGTTGCCACGTGAGCACACAACAAACTTTTTCTGGGTCCATTTCTACTCCTGCTGGAGAGATCCGATATCCCAGAAAGTCCAACGTGGTTAGGTCAAATCCGCACTTTTCCAGCTTCGCGTTAAGGCTGTGTTCCCGTAACTTCTGCAGCACGGCACGCACGTGTGAATCGTGTTCTTCAAGAGTATTTGAGTAAATCAAAATATCATCCAGATAAACTATCATGAAGCGATCCACAAAGTCCTGGAAGATGTCATTCATGAAATTTTGGAAGACTCCAGGTGCCCCCGACAGCCCATAGGGCATTACTAAATACTCAAACTGACCGTAACGGGTCTTAAACGCCGTTTTCCATTCATGGCCTGCCTTAATCCTCACCAAGTTGTACACTCCTCTCAGGTCCAGTTTTGTGAAAATTTTGGCGGAACGCAACCTCTCCAACATTTCCCTAATCAGCGGCAGCGGGTAGCTATTGGAGATAGTGACCTGGTTTAGGGCTCGATAATCATTACAGGGATGGAGCTCCCCCCCTTTCTTCTTCACAAACAGCAGGGGCGCACCAGCTGGGGACTGTGAAGGGCGAATGAAGCCTTTCTTCAAATTAGTGTCCAGAAACTCCCTTAACACCGCCAACTCTGGTTCAGATAGAGAGTAGATCCTCCCAGCGGGGATGCGTGCTCCAGGCACCAAATGGATGGCACAATCATAGGGTCGGTGAGGAGGGAGTTGCTCCGCTTCCTTTTTATTGAAGACATCCTGAAAACTCCCATATTTGGTGGGCAAAGTTATTTCCCCTGGGGAAGACGTCCCTGCCAACACCTGCGACTCCTCTTCAGGTCGGGAATGTTGATGGCAGTGCTTGGAGGTAAAAACCACCACAGCTTCATCCCAAAAGATTGTGGGATTGTGCCTCACCAGCCAAGGCATACCCAACACCACCGGGAAACGCAGCAAAGACGCTACATAGAACGACAGGTCTTCCCGATGTCCAGGGACCTCCACTTCCACGGACTCAGTCACCCGAGTCACCCCCCTAGACTTCAGAGGCCGGCCATCTATAGTTTCCACTGCCAACGGTTGGCTCAGTTCTCTTGTGGGAATAGCGTGGCATAGCACCAACTCTCGGTCTATGAAACAAGAGTATGCTCCGCTGTCTATCATAGCCTTGGCTGAGAAGCTCTCACCTGAGGATAGGGTGATGCGAACGGGCATCAGAAGGGCCCCTTGGGAGGGAAGGGTTCGTAATGGAGGCTCAGTGTCTGTACCACCCCCCAACTCTCTAGCCTCTACGAGAGCTGGGATGTGAAGTTTTCCGGCGGCTGGGGTCTGCCGGTTTTGGCGGCACAATTTCTGGCGAGGTGCCCCAACTTCCCACAATAGAGACACAGTCCTTCTCTCCGTCGTCTTTCCCTCTCCTCCTCTGTCAATCTCGGTCTAGCCCCCCCAATTTGCATGGGCTCCTCTCCCAAAACAGTAGGGATGCCAGGATTGGGCACGGGGCACGGGGCACGCGCGGGGTGGCAGAGCAGCAACCTGACTCCGTGGAGGCTCCATTCTTCGCTCCAACTTTCTTCCTTCTAAGCAACTGTCTATTTGCAAACTCAGTTGAATCAAACCCCTCAGTGAGTCGGGGTGTGTGGAGCGCGCCAGTTCATCCAACACTTCTGGACTCAGTCCATTCCTGTAGAAGTACATCAAGGCTGGGTCATTGTGCTCCGTCTCTTGAGACAAAACACGAAAGGCATTTGTGTATTGCCCTACAGACCCCTTTCCTTGTCTCAGGGTTCCTAACTGACGGGCAACCATCTCCTTCCTCTGAGGGTCTCGGAACATGTCCCCCATCGCATTCTTGAAGGCGTCAAACTGGCGCAATATCTGGTCGTTGCGAATCAAATATGGGGTGGCCCATTTTGCCGCTTCCCCTTCCAACAAACTGATGACGAACGCCACCTTCGCATCATCCGTTGGGAACTCAGCTCTGCGCACTTGAATGTACAACTCACATTGGGCTAGAAACGTGGCAAACTGTTCACTCTGGCTCCCGTATCGCACGGGGAGCCCCACTGGAGATTTCACAGGAGCGGCCGCCCCAGGAGGTGCCGACTGGACTTGGGCGACCAAGGCATGGAGATTCTGGTTATCCGCTTGCAAGGCTTGCATTGCGGTTCTGAGGTTTTGATTCTCGGTTTGTAGGGCTTGCGTAGTCACTCGGAGGTTCTGGATCTCAGCATACAAAGCTTCCATGGTGATAGGTACTCCCCCTCTTGCTCTGTTCTGATCCATGTCATCTGCCATGGGAACTGGTTCAAGTAGGGATGGTGGTGGTTGCGTCAATCTGTCCCGTCCAGAGCCGAAAGAATGAGGCTGGAGTGTGTGTGCGAGTAAATCTTGCTTTATTAAAGTAACGGATACATCAAAGGAATTTCGCTTCATTAGAAACCCTATGCTAACTCACTAAAGTCCCTAACTATGCTTAGACATGCTCTGCAACGTATGAAGGAAGTTGACGCAACGACCTCCCTCCAGGCGCGACAGGCTTATATAGGAGAGGTTTTTGAACGTAATCTTTGACTCCTTTGTAAATCCTGTCTTTGCACTGTCCGTTTCTCCTGTCGGCAGGAACACGGAGACAGGGGGCACGCTTCCAACTGCTCATCGGAAGACACCTGCTCACGAGCAACAGCCTCGAGGTCAGGGGGAGGCGCCACACTGGATTCCTCCTGGGAACCGCTTGAGAAAGGAGGATCTGGCACTGACTCTGAAGCCTTCCCCCACAGGTTCTCTGCCTCAGCTGGGGGCGGTGAGCCCGGCTCCTTGGGAAGGGCATTACTCATGGGAACTGGCTGAAGAGCTGGCTGCTCCCCTCCCGCTCGTTCCTGTTCAGACACAACAATCTCCAGCTCTGCCTCTTCTGACTGCGTAGGTGCCTGAAATTTGTACCTCCCCCCTTCCTTTCCTTTCTGAGTTGGCTGAATCACAACACTTCAGTGCATTTTGTTTAGCATTTATTTTGCAAGAGGCTTTATCAGTTTCATATACTAAACAATATAAAATGTACTGTTAAAAACAATGCATGCATGTGTTTGAGACAATAACTATCCAGTAACTACTATGTACAGTGGAAGATGAAGTAAAGGCTCACCTAAGTTGCCAAGCCATTCTAGTATATTAAGGCATGCAGCCTAATAGGACCAGGAGGTGGTGGAGTCTTTGATCTGCTAGACTAGCAGATCAAATCTTTCTTTAGTCAATGACCAGCATTCAGAAACAGTACAGAGGATAGTATCCTAATACATAAAATAAAATAGGATGTCACAGAATAAAATAAGGCATAGACTGTTGTTGTCATGCACCTTTAAGTCAATTATGGTGACCCTATGAATCGGCGACCTCCAATAACATCTGTTGTGAACCACCCTGTTCAGAACTTGTAAGTTCAGGTCTGTGGCTTCCTTGATGGAATCAACCCATCTCTTGTTTGGCCTTCCCCTTTTTCTACCCCCTTCTGTTTTTCCCAGCATTATTGTCTTTTCTAGTGAATCATGGCTTCTCATGATGTGTCCAAAGTATGATAACCTCAGTTTCGTCATTTTAGCTTCTAGTAATAGTTCTGGTTTAATTTGTTCTAACACCCAATTATTTGTCTTTTTTGCAGCCCATGGTATCCGCAAAGCTCTCATCCAACACCACATTTCAAATGAGTTGATTTTTCTCTTATCTTCTTTTTTCACTGTCCAACTTTCACATCCATACACAGAGATCGGGAATACCATGGTCTGAATGATCCTGACTTTAGTGTTCAGTGATATATCTTTCCAATTGAGGACCTTTTCTAGTTCTCTCATAGTGGCCCTCCCCAGTCCTAGCCTTCTTCTGATTTCTTGATTATTGTCTCCATTTTAGTTAATGACTGTGCCAAGGTATTGATAATCCTTGACAACTTCAATGTCCTCATTGTCTAAAGTTACATAAATCTTCTGTTGTCATTACTTTAGTCTTCTTGACATTCAGCTGTAGTCCTACTTTTGTGCTTTCCTCTTTCACTTTCATCAGCATTCGTTTCAAATCATTACTGGTTTCTGCTAATAGTATGGTATCATCTGCATATCTTAAATTATTGATTTCTCCCTCTAGTTTTCACACCTCCTTCATCTTGGTCCAATCCCACTTTCTGTATATGTTCTGCATATAGATTAAACAGGTAGGGTGATAAAATACACCCCTGTCTCACACCCTTTCCAATTGGGAACCAATCGGTTTCTCCATATTCTGTCCTTACAGTAGCCTCTTGTCCAGAGATAGGTTGCACATCAGGACAATCAGATGCTGTGGCACCCTCATTTCTTTATAGCATTCCACAGGTTTTCATGATCTACACAATCAACAGCTTTGCTGTAATCTATAAAGCACAGGGTGATTTCCTTCTGAATGGTCCATTCCATTATCCAACGTATGTTTGCGATATGATCTCTGGTACCTCTTCCCTTTCTAAATCCACCTTGGAGGTCTGGCTTTCCTCGCTCCATATATGGTAAGAGCATTTGTTGCAGAATCTTGAGCATGACTTTACTTGCATGGGATATTAAGGCAATAGTTCGATAATTACTACATTTCCTGGGATCCCCTTTCTTTGGAATTGGGATGTATATTGTACGCTTCCAGTCTGTGGGCCATTATATTTTCCATATTTGTTGACAAATTTTTGTCAGAATTTGGACAGAATCAGTCTCAGTAGCTCGTAGCAACTCTATTGGTATGCCATCTGTTCCTGGTGATTTGTTTCTCCCAAGTATTTTAAGAGCAGCTTTCACCTCACATTCTAAAATTTCTGGTTCTTCTTCATACGGTTCCTTGATGAACAAATCTGTCATTCTTGAATCTCTGTCAGTCAGTGTGTTCCCCTGTTGATTATTCAACATCCCTACTCTTGGTTTAAATTTCCCTTTCATTTCTCTAATCTTTTGGAATAGGGCTCTTGTTCTACCCTTTTTGTTGTCCTCTTCTATTTCTATACAATAACTATTGTAATAGTTCTCTTTGTCCCTACGAGTCGCTGTATGGTTGCATTTAGGGTTCTAACTGTGTTTTTATCTCCTTTTGCTTTCCTTCTCTCTTTAACCATTTAAAAAGTTTTGTCAGTCATCCATTGAGGTCTTTCTCTTTTTTTTAACTAGAGGTATTGTCTTTTTGCATTCTTCCCTGATAATGTCTCTGACTTCAATCCATTGTTCTTCTGGTTCTCTGTCAACTAAATTTAAAGCCTCAAATCTGTTTCTTATTTGATGTTTATATTCAAAAAATGTGTTTTTGCGAGAAACAGATTATTGGCTTCACAGAATTCAATAAGTCTTTCTCCTGCTTCATTTCTATTTCCTAAGCCCCATTTACTATGAACACAAGTGTACTTGTGTGTTAACACCATTTCTGTAATATTTATGTGCAAGTACCTATGCCTTCCCCCTCTGGGATGCACACCTTAACGTGGTGAGGGGGTTTGAGCGTGTTGAAGAAGCTGACAGCAATGCCTTCAGGAGTCTAGACGAAGAGGCTAGACTGCTAGCAAGGGCACCCAAGGCAGAATGGTCAAAGCTGAGACACCAGACTAAGATGCATCCAAACTCAGAGGAAGGCAATGGTAAGCCACCTCTGAATACCTCTTACCACAAAAACCCTATGAACAGAGTATCTGAAATGCAACATGAGATAGTGCTGGAAGATGAGACTCCCAGGTCAGAAGGCACTCAATGAGCTACTGCGGAAGAATAAAGGACAAGTACGAGTAGCGCTGTGACTACTGACGCAGCTGGGTCAAAGCCGAAAGGAAGCCCAGAGGCTGATGCGCACAGATGCGAAAGGAGAGTCCAGAGTTGTACGATGCACACTATAGGAACATGGAATGTGAGAAGCATGAACCAAGGAAAGTTAGAAATTGTGAAGCAAGAAATGGAACGTATCAACATTACAATACTTGGCGTGAGTGAATTAAAATGGATGGGAATGGGACATTTTCAATCAGGCAACTACAAAATATTTTATGCAGGAAATGAGAAATTAAGAAGAAACGGGGTTGCTTTAATAGTGAGAAGTGATGTAGCAAAAACAATTAACAGCTATAACACAAGGTCTGAGTGAGTGATATCAATGAGATTTAATGGGAAACCTATTAACATAACATCATCAAAGTCTACGCTTCAACAGCAAACGCAGAAGAAGAGGCATTGGAGAGATTTTATGAAGAAGTACAGGAAGAAATTGATCACACACCAGAACAAGATGTGCTGATAATCATGAGGGGCTGGAATGCAAAAGTAGGGAACAGAGAAGGACTAGGAACTGTGGGGAAATGGGGCTTAGGAGATAGAAATGAAGCAGGAGAAAGACTTACTGAATTCTGTGAAGCCAATAATTTGTTTCTTGCAAACACATTTTTTGAGCAAAAGATGACTGTACACGTGGACATCACCAAATGGTCAATATAGGAATCAAAATGATTATATAATTGGTAGCATAAGATGCAGAAGTTCCATACTTTCTGTGAAAACAAGACCAAGAGCAGACTGCAGTAGATCATGAACTGGTCATATCAAAAATCAGAGTAAAGCTAAAGAACAACAACAAAGCAATCATAATGCCAAAATACAATTTAAATAACATCCCAGAAGAGTATAAAGATAAAGAAGGAATCCCAGTTTATACATGCAGCGCAATCACGAATGTTTCACAAGGGGTGTATAGTTCAAAGTCTCTTTTTGAGAGCATTACTCTCTCAGATTTGAGATTTTTGAATTTGTATGCCAAAGGAAATATTAGAGCCTGTACATTGCAATGGATAGGACAGGGTGAATATGGGAGATATAGCTCAAAATCTCTGCCAATGGCTTTATACACTGTACAACAAATGACGTTTTAGCACATCTGCTGCATGTTATGTATTTGATTTACATTGATTGATTTGATTCCATTTATGAATTGCAAATGATTCCACAGTAAAAAATCAACAATAAAAATAATTCTTTATATAAAATTTCCTGATTTTCCTGTAAGGTGCTCCAGGTGGCATATAGTTTGTTCTCTTTTTTTGTTGTCACAACAACCCTGTTTTATCAGGTTGAGAGTTAATGACTGGTCTGTGTTGGAATTGCTTTTCAATTTATTTTTAAACCTATTTTTTAAAGATGCTTTTAAAGCTTTTAAAAAAATGTTTTTAAAGATGTTTTGTCTTAATGTGTTTTTACGGATGTTTTGTTTTAATATATTTTAAAGTCTGTTTTTAGGATGATTTAAGCAGCTGGTACAGCACAGTGGGGAGGAGAGTCTGGCTGGAGTCCAGAGTCTGTGAATTCAACTCCCCGCTCGTATCTCCTGGGTGTCAAGGGCCAGCTAAAGATCACCCCACAGTGAGTGCCTCAGGGGTTACGTGCCCTGCCACCTGTGCAGCCGTGGGCAAGCTGCAGAGTCCCAAGGAGCCCAGCTGCCCCCCAGCTGACAGTGGCGGGCAAGGAAGGGGCTGGCTTGTGCAGCTGTGGCACGCTGAGCAGGCTCTAGCCAGCTGGGGAGGACTAGCCTCAGAGGGAGGCAATGGTAAACCCTCTCTGAATACCGCTTACCATGAAAAACCTATTCATAGGGTAGCCATAAGTTGGGATAGACTTGAAGGCAGTCCATTTCCATTTTCAAAGTGTTTTAGTGCTTTTGTTTGCAGCCCTGGGCTCCCACTGGGAGGAATGGCAGGGTATAAATCAATAAATAATAGTATGTTAAGGGGGCTGACTTCACAGAACTACAGTTGCCAGCACCGTTAGCTACAGCTCCCAGGTTTCTCCGTGACTATTTAAATGGTATAAGTGCTTTAAATGTATGGTGTGGATGTGACTCAAGTCCCATGGAATTCAGTTGAGCCTACCACAACTCCTAGGCACTGGAGAAGGGCTGTAGCTCTGTAAAAAGCGTCTGTTTGACATGCATAAAGTTCCTTCGGTCCCTGATCTCTCCAGGCAGGACTGGGAAACATCGCCCAGTCTGAACCGCGGAAGAGTCGCTAAGGCTAGATGATCTGACTCGGTATATGACACCTTTATTTCATCAGGAGAAAACTCCATTGCGTTCAATGGGACTCACTTCCTAGTAAATGTGTTCACGTCGGTATGAGTCACTATAGCAGCAGCAGCTTCGCGCAGACTGCAAAGGAAGTAGAAATACCCATGTGCGAAGAAGCGGGTCCCCTTTGCCCTTGAGTTTACGCTCAGCTGCGTCATTAGCAGCTCCACCCTCCCCGTCCTGAGCCTTGTCAGCTGCCTCTGTGAGCCCCCTGCGACAGCGCCGGGCCCTACGGGGTGGGAGGAAGGAAGGAGGAAAGGGGGAGAAAACATTCTTCTTCGTGAGTTCTGATTGGATAATTTGCATTGCCTGAGAGGGATTCGCAAGGCTTGTGGTTGGCTGTGCTGAGCGCCCCCTCCTTTGCCACAGAGGGGAAGGACTGGTTAGAACACCGAAGAATTGAGTTCAGGCTGCGCCTTGTTCCTCGTCTTCGGTGCCTTGGCTCCCCGGTGAGTGGATCCTTCCCATGTCGCTCTCCTAACCTTATACGGGGCTGGAAGGGGTGGAGAGATGCTATGGCACATAGCCTGGTTACTAGGAGGGGGGGGGGCGCCTTGTTGAAAGATTAGCTAGTCCTCAGGGCTTCTCTTGGTTTTCTTCTTCTTCCATGCCTTTACTTGAAATCAAGCCCCATTGAAGTTAGTAGGAAGCGGGCTCAGACTTCAAGCCTACACGCCCTTCGCTGGGAATTAGGAAGGGTGGAAATAATTGGTACTGTTAATTTCTACCCGAAGCCTCCATCGGAGGGAGACGGGTGCACCTTTTCCCCCTGCTGCCCGATTCCGAGAGCCACAGGAGCACTCTTGTGGCATGGACAATGGGCGTTCACTGTGTATACTAGGCATTTGCTTGGGTTTGGGGATAGTTGTCACCTAAGGGGTCTGGGGGAGGGATAGCAATATGGAGTAGAGATGAGTTGATTAGAACACCTAGAAAAGGGAAGGTGATAATGGCAGGCTATCACTTACACACACACACACACACCATATTGCTGCTTATGTTAATTTTACCAAGACTACAGCAATCCCACATTTGTGTGTGGACCTTTAACTGCTGCATAGCAGATCAAAATGAATATGAAGTGAATTCCTGCCATGAAGATGGCAGTAAAGAAGTGGTCTTCCTACCTGGGGGTGGAAGTAACTTCATTTTGCTGTCACCATTCGACTTGTTCTCCTACAGATGTTTCCAGACCATTCTGTCTTTAGCATACTTAAAATCCTGGGAACAAAGAATGGTTGCCCTTTTGGAATGCTCTAGTGAGCTTACAGACTAGATCAGCGTTTCCCAACCAGTGTGTCTTCCAGATGTTGTTGGACTACAACTCCCATCTTCCTGACCATTGGCAATGCTAGCTGGGGCTGATGGGAGTTGTGGTCCAACAACATCTGGAGGCACACTGGTTGGGAAAGGCTGGACTAGATGGTGAGAATGTGCTTTAAAAAGATAGCTTTTCCCATCTTGTTGTTGCGTGTTTTGGTGTGAAGTAGGAGTTCTGATCTACAGGGCAGACCCAATTTTTAATTTTGATCTGCAACATGAAAGCCAGTTTAAATTTATGTCCAGCTTCCTCCTCTTTCTTGCTAGAATGGCCAGTTATAAAGGACAGCGGTAAGAACCAGTCTTTTGGCATCTTAAAAACTTGCCACATATTTATTGTTGCAAAAGCTTCTATGACAAGGATAGCAAGTGTGCTGCTGTCCAGATGGTGTTGGACTACAGCTCCCATCAGCCCCAGCTAGCACTGCCAATGGATTGGCATGATGGGAGTTAGTCCAACAGCATCTGAACGACACCATGTTGGCTACCTCTATTTTACTGACTAGAAGCCACTTTATCACATGCAGCAGATCTCTTGCAGTTTTGAGAGTTACGCATCTGTGGGAATTTTAACAGGGGCAAGTTTGCTTAGCACCTGATGAAATCACCTCTACTGCACAACTCTGAAAGTTGTTGTCATCCTCTGCACCTGATAATTATTTTAAAAGATCTAAACAAACACATAAGAAAACAGTATTGGTGCTACTAGTGCAACACATCTGAGGGACCTGATGTATCACGTGAAGACCATAACTCAGTGGTAGAACACATGCTTTGCATTATAAAGGATTTGATTGGCCACTGTGAGAACAGGATGCTGGACTAGATGGCACATTGGCCTGATCCAGCAGGCTGTTCTTACCTACCTGTGTTCAATTCCTGGCATCTATGGGTAGGACTAGGTGGGAAACCCTGGAAAGCTGCTACCAGTCAGCATAAGCTAGGCTTAGCCAACATGGTGTCCTCCAGAAGTTGTAGGGCTGGTCAGATATGATGAGAGACATAGTACAGTAACATCTGGAGGGCATCATATTGCCTATCCCTCATATAGGCCCTACTGAGCAAGATGGACCAATAGGTTGTCTTGGTAAATGCAGTTTCCTATGTTTCAATTATATATGGCATACATACATAGAAAAAAGTTCTAATCTCAAAATCAGGAAGTGCTTTACTGTCCCCACTATGGATGTTGTGGAAAAGTGGGTAGAGTAACTCATGGTTCTTCTTTCCTCTGACTGCCCCATGCACAACATGGTATCCTCAGCTGTGCAGCTCAGCATGAGTGGAGATACTAACTGATGTTGGTAGCTATGAATATGGCAGTTACTCCACAGTGTATAAGACAGAGTGTATGTTAGGGTTGTTAACTTCTTAACCAGGTCCTGCTCTTAAAAAGAGCAGCTTCATGTGCAGATATTAGCCAGTGATGATGTTCATCTTCATGTCTGAAATGCTTCACTGTTGGTTTTTGCAGATCACACAGTTATTAAACTTTCACAATTAAAGGCACAACAGCAGGCCAGACTGCTTTTTCTGTTTAGTTGATAATATTAGCATGTACATACATGCCTGCTACCCAAACCTGTGATTGTTTCCTGTGTTGAGAAACTATTGAGTTGTCTATCCCCTCCCCGTAAAAAAATGGTTTTTAATCATTTTCAGAATTGTTTTTGGTTTCTCTTTAATAGCAGGTCCCATCCTGAAAATTGCTAAGGAAGTTATTGTTGTGGGAAAATACATATTTTGCTATTATAATGAGGCTTCTGCTTCTTGGATGCTGTCTGTGACAGGGGAAAATAAACCTTTTGTGAGAAAGTTAGCTGCGCTAGCAAGTGAAATTTCTTAATCTTCCTCTTTTAGAACAGTTGCATATTTCTTACTGTCAGTGGCTTCCACTTTTCTGTTCTCTGCAAGTGGGACCAGCAACATGTTGCAGTGTGGAATGCTCCAGTCCAGTATGCCCGCCAGCCATGCCCTTTTCTAGGATCCTCCATTCCATTCCTCTCTCCACTGTTTTCTCTCCACAGTGCACATTCTCTGTCCTTACTGAGCTGTTCCTTTCTCCATTTGGTTCTTTTTTGTAAATATTTTTTATGCATCTGCAAACCTTGGATTTTCCCCAAGCCTGTTGTGCATGGACGGTGATATTTTGGCTCCATAAGGATCCACATGTCAGTGCGAAGGACAAATGGGAAGGAAGAGGCAGAAAATAGGGGATGCTTTCCTTTTTGGTGATACATTTGAAACAGTGCCAGCTGGTGCCCATTGGGACTGAGGGGATGGAAGGTAGGGAAGCAAACAGGAGCCAGAGTTAATAACAACTAAATTTGTCCCCATCCTTCTCTCCACTGAGTCCTAGAAAGGCACCACAGATGAACGAGGAAGAACCAGGCCACTCCCTGGACTGGTTGTAAGAAGGAAGACTGAGGCTGGTGGGGCAGTGCCCCATTAGCCCGAATAGACCAGCCTCTACTGATTTAAAATAACATTGTAGCATGGTAAATTGATGCAAATCAGGCTTCCCTTCTGAGATTAATTTGCTTTCTTAACAAACATGCATATTAGCTGGCTGCTATAAGAAGCAAAACACACAGGATTCAAATAAGTTGGCTCTTCTGTATATCCTAGGAGTATAAACCAAATCAGTTAGTCATACAGCCCATATGCTTTTTGCACTGCAGGATTTTCACCCTTCAATATGGGTGCTACGGGATGCAGGGTGAAGGGAGAAAAATCTGCTCCCTAATGGAGGGTGTGTGTGTCTCTTTATATTTGAATTCTTTACGTGAATGTTGAATGGCAAATCTGGATCCAACCCCATTGCTTCTTCAATGCTGTGAACCCTTTCACAGAAAACGATGTGGTTCAAAATTGGGATAAAACTTCAAACTTTAAAAAAATCTGTGATAAAGAAGATTGTCTCTATTGGCCCTGCTCCTCTCTTTGATCAGCTGCTTGAAATGCGTACATTAAGAAGGTGAAGATTTCTTGGCATGGATATAAGCTGTTAAAGATGGCGGGGGAAGTTGCCGCCCTTGTGAGTAATGTTAATATACCAGCGTGCCTTTTAGTGCCTTGACTTTTATATGTTATTTTATTTATTTATTGAATTTCTTAGTCGCCCATCTGGCTGGCTATCCAGCCACTCTGGGCGACGTACAAAATAAGCATACAGATACAATAAACATTAAAAATCTGGACACAAGATAATAATATCTAGCCCATAAAATCTTTCCCTTTGGCCTTTTAACAACAACTGGGTTTGTTTAGCTATTCATAGAACAGTTGTGGGGAAAATACAGATGCAATTATGTTTAATTTCTCTCAACCATGTGCTGCTAAAATGCGTGTGGGAAGATTACCAAACAAGCCACGGTCACAGATGAAAGGCCTAACTTAATAGTGTTTTGCATGTTGTAGTCATTATGATGTAATGGGATGGCACCCTTCTCCCTGTCTCTTATTTGAAAAAGAACACTCTCCTCTGTGGACTGCCCCCCCCCAAGAAAATTCTTGTTACCTGAAAGAAATAAGTTTGGAGTTGGTCAGTTTTATTATATGTGTAAGTGCAGTCTAACCAAGATGTGTTCAGGTCCTTATGATGGAGCATTCTGTGTTAACTCTGTTAGAAACTGTTGGACTCTTCAGAGGCCTATTCTGTTTGACTTGGTCTTAGTAGTGCCGGGTTGCCCAGGTTCTGCCGCCAACTTCCCCTTGAGTAGTGGTCCACAGCTACTATGACGTATTCAACTGTGGCAGATAATTTAGAAGCCATAATCTGCACATTTTGGATCAGCTGTGCATGTAGTCCCAAATGGAGCAGCCAGCCATTTCCATGAAGTCTGGCTGCTGGTGAAGCCTAGCAGCAGACTCAATGCACTTCTGGGTGCAGATCTGTTTTGATATAGTGCTATTCAGTGCCATAATAAGATGCCTGAGCCCTGCTTGCTACAGTGCAAGTTGCCATGCTCTCTAATATGCTCTAAGTGCCCCTGTTTTCTAGTACTAATTCCTTAGCAGATCTGTCCCTAGTTCCCTTGTAGAAAAATTAATTTAAAAAACAACCTGCAGTGTCTAAATATGTACCAATTTCTTGCTGATCACTAGCCCCACCTTTTTAACCAGATGATGAATGCTGCTGAGCATGTGTTGGAGATGCAGTTTTTCTTGATCAAGTGGGACCTGTTACAGTGTGGAATTTTCTGGTTTGGTGTGCCAGCCCACCATGTCCACTTCCAGGATGTTCCATTCCATTTCCCCCCTCCTCTCCCAAACTTTTCCATTTCCTCCCTCCAACAGACATTCAGCATTCTTTTCCCATTGAGCACGTTCAGTTCTCATCGGGCTGTGTTTTTGATGAGGAGGGCAGTTTGCCCACTTTTTTCCAATATATCTTTTGTTGTTGTAGTTTTGCAAACCATGGGATTAGCCCGAAAATACTGATGCATCCCTCTTGTTTCTCAGTTTCCTTGATTGGGTTACAATCCTGCTGGCAATCACCAGCTGAGTTTGCCAGTAGAGGTAATCAGAATTGAAACAAGTCTCTTTTTAAACATTTTTAAGGAAGAAAAAAATGGAATTCATACTTTTTTAAAAAAACCACATGTCTTTGCATATTGTCATTAGATGCATATAAAATAAAGGTCCACCAGATGGCATAAAAGGCCTGTGGCTTTTCTTTGCCTTGCAGGAGCTGAGTGTTATGTGTAATTTTTCCCAAGAGTGTAGTAGTCCAAACACTTGCGTACTACACAGGCAAGTTTAAATTTTCCAAGGATTTCCATATCTGAACTACAGATTGCCGTGTGTAAATCAACAAAAAATATGCCAATTCCTTACATTTAACATCCCTCATCTCACGGAGTGATTGGGTAATGACGACTTCTCTGTGTGGTGCAGTTTTCAGGTGGTCAGCTTTTTCAGTTGCTGTCACAATGCAGGAAGTCCATTGTGGATGTCAACCAAACAGGATTATTCAAAGTGTCCTTTTTCAACCACCTGATAGAGTAGGCCAGTATAATCTCCATATTGCTGATAAAAGAATAATGATGCATCTGAAGCTGCCTAATAAAATGAGATTTGACCCAGCTACTTGCAGTTACATGACTTTGTATTCTTAATTGGTATGCTAAACCAGCTTTCACACTTTAACAATTTTTTGTTTGTTTATTTTATTATTTATTAGATTTATATCCTTCCCTTCCTCCCAGTAGGAGCCCAGGGCCACAAACAAAAGCACTAAAAACACTATAAAACATCATAAAAACAGACTTTAACATATATTACAATGAAACAGCCTTAAAAACATATTTAAACAAAACATCTTTAAAAACATATTTTTTAAAAAAACGTTAAAAGCATCTTAAAATTAATTCCAACACAGATGCAGACTGGGATAAGGTCTCTCCTTAAAAGGCTTGTTGAAACAGGGACTTCCGGGAAGGGTGACTTAGCCTGTGCCTGCTTTTGAGACGGGCTCCTGCCTCAAAAGAAGCTTATTCAGATATATCAGTCAGATTTTTTTTTTTTTTTTGACTGATTAAACTTCTCCCGGGTAGGGAGAAACGAAGAGATTAACCTCAAAGCCTATTTTTGTTGGGACGACCAGATCTCATTAATTTATGGGACGAGGTCCAGCCGACGAAGGTGGGACGGATTTTCAACAACAAGCTCTATCTGATAAAGCGAACGTTCATCTTATCTTCTAAGAGAGAACGCACTAACAGGCAAGCACCCTTCTTTCTATATTTTTCTTTTATTTGACTTAAATTGTTGCTGTTTAAAAGAGATTTGCCAGATTGATCGGTTTTTGACATCTCACTGGGGAGCCATAACTTCTCTCTGCTACTCACTAATTAATAGCTTATCTCTGTTTTTGTTGCAAAAAGCTGTCCTGGATTTGCATTCTAAAGATATACACAGAAGAGGGATTTCTATTCCAGATTTTTATTTTGAAGAATATTATATTGTCTGAGACTACTCTCTTTTTGGTCTATTTTATTTTGACGAATCTGTTTCCTGACGACCGCCATTAATTGTTTCGATCCTGGGAACTGCATTTTGTTTACTTAAGCATGGAGAGATAAGGCTGTCTGCTCTGTTTATACTGTGATGTCACCAAGTTTGGAGTATTAACCCAATTGTTGCTGAAATAAGAAGTGGTTTTCCTATATTTTTCTTTTAAAATGGCAATTAAGAAAGTGGCTGAGAATCTGGAAATAACTATGTTTCAGAAAATAATGGATGAGATTGAGATAACGAAACAAAACCTGCGACAGGGTTGTAAGGAGCTGAAAATTGAATTGAGTAAAATGAAGCAGGAGATTAAAGATATAGGGGTCCCTGTGAGAGAGGTGACCCTGGAAGGGGTCCCTGTGAGAGAGGAGACCCCGGAGATTGGAACAAACGTGGAACAGGAAAAAGATTTGGAATCTATGGACTTTAGAAACAAAATCTATTGTTTGGAGACACAGGAGATTAAAGACATAGGGGTCCTTGTGAGAGAGGAGACCCTGGAGACTGGAACAGGGGTCCCTGTGAGAGAGGAGACCCTGGAGACTGGAACAGGGGTCCCTGTGAGAGAGGAGATCCCGGAGATTGGAACAAACGTGGAACAGGAACAAGATTTGGAGTCTATGGACTTTAGAAATAAAATCTATTGTTTGGAACTCAATGTTATCTCTGAAGAAATTAATGAAGATTCTAGAGATAAAGTTATCAATGGCATGGATAATCTTCTGGACTGGAATGATGTGATGGAGCCCAATATAGAGAAAATCTATGGAATTAACTGCAGCCATGTGACAATGGAAAAACTTTCAAGAGATGACCCAGTGTATTTTGAAAAAAAGAACAGAAATTACTGGACTTAACAAGACTACTGAAGATGGAAGATGGAAAATGGAACTAATAGGGATAATAGAACAATGGCTACTGAAATTACTGAACCTAACAGATTCTGATGTGATGGATTAATTGAAATGTTTATTTTGACTATGGTTATGACAATAAGATTATCATAATTAGTAATGAGATGGATTAATCGATATGCTTATCTGGAAAAAAAAATTGATAGATATATTTCTTAAAGAATTGAAACCTCTCTTTGACTTTTTGTGGAAAGAATAAAGTAATGTTTATGAGATTTGATGATTAAGTAAGATAACTACTGGAGGAAAGTGATTTTATAATATGACTTAAGAGACAGGATTGTTATATATTATAGACTTATAACTGATTTGATCTTTGACAAATGGGAAGTCAATATTTTACTCTTTATTTTTTATTTTTGTTTTTTTTTTCTTTTTTTCTTTTTGTTTAACTATTTTTGATTTTGTTTTTTGTCTTTGAATGTTTTATGATTTCGTCTTGTATGTTTTATGAAAATCTGAATAAAAATTATTGAAAAAAAAAAAAAAAAGGCTTGTTGAAACAGGAAGGTCTTCAGTAGGTGCCAAAAAAGTAACAGAGATGACGCCTGTCTAATATTTAAGGGGAGGGAATTCCAAAGGGTGGGTGTCACTACACTAAAGGTCTGCTTCCTATGTTGTGCAGAATGAACCTCCTGATAAGATGGTATCTGCAGGAGTCCCTCACCTACAGAGCACAGTGATCGGCTGGGCATATAAGGGATAAGATGGTCTTTCAGGTATCCTGTTCCCAAGCTGGACCAATAGGCAGCCAGTTCAATTCATTCAGTAGCGGTGTGACACGGTGACATCCTGCCATGGCAAGCAGTTGCACCACCACATTTTGCACCAGCTGCAGCTTCTGGACCAACCTCAAGGGCAGCCCCACATAGAGCGCATTACAGTAATCTAGCCTGGAGGTTCCCAGTGAATGGACAACAGTGGTCAGGCTATCCCAGTCCAGAAACGGCTGCAACTGTCTTACCAGCCAAAGCTGTAAAATGCACTGCTAGCCACTGGGGTCACCTGGGCCTCTAACAACAAAGATGGATCCAGGAGCATCCCCAGACTACGAACCTGCTCTTTTAGAGAGAATACAATCCCATCCAAAGTAGGCTACTGACCAATTATCCGAACTTGGGAACCACCAACTCACAGTTGCTAGGATTTAGACTCAGTTTATTGGTCCTCATTCAGCCCACCAGTGAGTCCAGGCAGTGGTCCAGGGCTTGTTAAACTGAGGCTGCAATTGTATGCCTGGAAGTAACCCCCATGGAAATGACTTATGAGTCAATGTGCATAAGAATATGCTAGAAGTTGAGCAAGGCCCAAACCAATCATATCTATTGCAGAGAGGTTTTTTTCCTCTAGGAAAAGCACTATTCGTTCTTGGCAGGCAGTTATCTACATTTTATCTGCCATTTCTTTCTGTGGAACATAATACAGTTGTAAGTACATGTTCTTCACAGTTGCCTTTCATCTAGCTTTGTGGAGGAGCAGTCTTTTACATCAATGCCAAAAGATGAATTTGTTTTCATGCAGATCAAGGATGTGGTTCCTCATAATCCTGGCAAGTTTGGTCCAAGGCCTTGTAACTTCAGAAACACTTGCGAGAAGGAAAAGATATGTGAATCCAGAAACTACTATGAATATTGTAAGCTGTTTATTTATTTATTTTTCTTGTTGTGTCTGTTTTAGCCTAAGGCATCTCTGGTAATTGGTGCTGGTTAATTGTGCTATACTCCATATTGCTGTAGTTTGAGTTTTCACTGAATGTTGGGGTTGCAGGAGACATGAAAATACTCATATGTTACTATTTATTTTATTTTTTAAAAAACATACCCTTCCCTCCCAATGCATTTGTGTTGCTCAGGGCAGCTTACAACAAGTAAAGCCAAAATCAATCTGGCAAAAGATGGCAGCGCTAGGCTTGGTAGATAAAAAACATCCTGAACTGTGGGTCTCTGTTGCTGGTGTCAGTCGGGTCTCGTTCAATGCTGTTGTGATCCACTCCTTCCGGGAACCTGTAGTCCTCCAGAGGCTGTAGGACTCCCAAGTCTTAACTTCTGCAGTCAGCATGGTCAATAGTCAGGGAGGATGGGGGTTATAGTTCAGCAATATCTGGAGAGTCACAGTTTCCTGATCTGTGTGCTATTGAATTCCTTTGGATATACTGGTACTCTGACCATTACTTCCCTTGACCCTTATTCTCTTTAGTGGCTCCTTTATTCTGCTGGTCTTGTGACTGACTGACTTCCTCCATGAGGCCCAGCTAAACTTTGTACAAAGATTCTCTGGACCAACATAGTCTGCAAGCTTGGTTTTGGTGCTTTTTAACCCCACATTTTGCCTTCTCGTCTTGGCGTCTGCTGGGCTGTCATAACACCAATATCCCCTATAAGGATATTTGCTATAAGGGTATTTTATCGGGGCCAAATTAAATGTAATGGGGCATTTTTTTTAATCCACGTTTCTGCTGTATTTATGTATCGAATGTACTCTTTACTAGAGATGTGCACATCCAGGAAAGTTGAGAAAAGTTTTTCCGTTTTTCCCCAAAGCCTTTTTAAGTCTGACAAACTGGAAACTTTTGGATGATGACATGTGAAAGGATATACTGTAGAAGATTGTTTTAATCCAGGCAAACCTTCAGGTTTTAGAAGTTCATGATACATATGAAGAAGCTGAAACTGATAATGATAGCTCAGAAAATGAGACTGGATTAAATTTCATGTAGTAGTCAGTGAGTCATATCTTTCTCCCCTCTTTTTCTCAGCTCTGTTTTAAGGGAGGGAGTGCTTTATGTCTGTTTGACATTGTGGAGGACTAGAGGAGACATAATAATTTCTAGAATTCATCATTTCTTTCTTTACTGTAATGTTGATTGTTTCTCCTGTTCGTATTTTTTGTCTGCTCCTCATAATGGCAAAATGAAAGAGATGCTGAGATCCTTACAGTTCAGCAGTTCTGTGTGTAACAAAATTTTAAAATGTTTTTAAGAGTAAATTAAATTTGTAATTGTCTGAATGAACTGTACTTTTAATATACCAAACATGATAATATACCAAACATGATAAAGGTATACATGATACATGTTATGTTCCTAAAGTAACAAAGTGATTTTCAAACTGTAAAAGGCTTTTTGTTTTTATTTTTTAATTAAACTGAGTACAGAATGTATTAGATTTTTACTGTATATATATATTTGCTTTTTATTACATTAGGTTTGAATTGGAGGGACAGTCGTGTAATGCTCACAGAGTTGGAAAGTATCTTTTATCTGTATATATTTTGGTGTGGCATTCAGGAAATCTCCAATCTTAATTCTGTAGTTTTAGAGGGCGAGTTTATATAAGGATTATAGAGATTTTGTATTTAGACTAGTATTACATTTTCAGTATTTAAATGATATAGATTTTTTATCTTTGCAGGAGTTGCATTGTGAATTGTATTGTTACGCTTATGCTGAGTTGTATAGTTGTTGTTTTGTACACTTATTAACCACTGAAGAAGACTTTGTCGAAACGTGTTTGGTCATATTGTATTTTACAGGTTGGGTATATTTATTCTTGCTCAATCAGCTATGATAGTTTTGTACATGTTCTTAATTTTGAATTTTTTTATATAAAGCATCCACATCCTTATCAGAGGCAGCTGTGAATTCATTTTTCGGTTCCCAATTCCTTGTTCTTCTAAATTTCAGTTCGTTGGAACATACTTGTCTGTTTGTTTTGAGGAGGTATGTGTAGAACTATGCTAACAGATCTAGGTTGGTCTTCAAGTTATATGGAATGAGGTATGTGGGCATTGGTTTATCTACAACAGTTAACACCTGCTAAACCATGGGTCTCCAGCAATTTTGGACCTATGGGCATATTTGCAAACTGGAGAAACGGTTGTGGGTGCTACACACATGCCACAACCACATACATAGAGGTATATGGCAACCCCCCCCCCACACACACTTATGTACTGCAACCACACATGCACTGCTTAGTCCTCCACCAGTTAGATTAAAAATGCTTTTTATTGAAGCCCATAGAAGACTTTCCCCCCCAAGCCTAATTGTAATTGAGGATGGTGGAGGTAACAGCTGGGAGAGAAGGCTTAACTGGTACATCTGAAATTATGACCTCCAAGACTCCCTTCCCCATTACGATTAGGCTTGGAAAATCTGTCTTTTATTGTCTACATCAGAATGCTTCTTTCAAGCCTAATTTCAGGGTGGGGGGATGGGGGAGCTTCTCCTGTCCCAGGGAAAGTCTGTGAGCATCAGACTTTCCTTTGATAAATTACTATTGTGAAAACAGCGGAAGCTGGTGCAATTAGTCAGTTGCTCAAGTAGCTAATTAGACAGCTTCAGAAAGCTGAGTCGACTTCGGGATACTTCCCTGTTTTGGCTCAAAGTAGGTCACCTGACCATGAAGACAGCTGATTTGGCAACAGCAATTAATTTTTAGACTGTTTAGAGCTGACAGATATGTGACTGAGTAGGATGGTCTTACTATATTCTCTGATTTTTTACCCTTTTGCACACTCCAGCTATCAATTGACTTCTGTGGAAAAGAGATGCCTAGGCATTTTGTAGTTGCTTGTTAATCTTCCCAACCAAACCCTGCCCTTCTTCTTTTTCCCCAGAGTGAAATTATTTCCTTCAGAGGATATCCCAGTGAGGAATATGAAGTGGTGACAGATGATGGGTACATCCTGAGTATTAACAGGATCCCTCATGGGAAAATAAGTCAGGGGAGCAAGGGTGAGTCTGTGTTTTGCAGTATCACATAGGATGGATTCATTTTTTGTTCAGCAAGGCAAGTAGTTAAAAAAAAGGGGTGTGGTGTGCGCGTGCACACAATGTTGCGTTCACTCCCACAAAATGGATATCCCTGAAACAACTTTGTTAGCATTGGGAAGTTGGAGCATGGGAAGGGAAGGGAAGGCTGTTACTGGGTTTTTAAAATATAGTATATTTTCAGAGTTTTGGTCATCTTCTGGCTTCTCTTCTCTCCCGGAAGACAGTAGCCTCAGAGAATTGGCAGGATAGATATGCAAGTGAATATTACTGCATTTGGATACATCCAAACTTGACACCGTACAGCCTCTGTTGGGACCAGTTTTGCATGCATTACATTCATTAAATATGCTGCAAGAGGGTGATAGAAGATTGAACCTCCAATGCAGGAGTGAGTTTTTCTTGCTTCTCTTCCAAAGGCATGAGGTGTGGAAATACTGTAGTCACCTAAACCACTGAGCTAAAACCACTCTAGCTGTATTGATCCACCTACCTGCCCTTGTTATATGAGGGCTTTGATTGTAAAAAGTGCAGCAATCCTTGGTAAGTGAATGTGGACCAAGGTCCAGGCAGGTACGAGCTCCTGCCTTTCCCTTCCCCGGGTTTCATTCCTAGATTTGCCCATAAGGTGCTGGCAGATCTCTTCCAAAGCAGCGCAGGTTGACTGGCCCTGTTCTTCTTGCCTGGAGGGGTAGGATGGATGTCTTTTGTCGATGATGACTCTGCAGTCCCCTCTTTTTTTTTCTATCTCTGTTTTGCCTTCTTGGGTCTCTCTTGCAGCAACTCATAACCTCCTTTTTTCCTGTAAGAGTGAGAGTTGCCAGCCAAAGTGCCTCTCTTCTGTTTGTTTCTGTTGTCTCACCAGTTGCTCTAACTTTAGCTTTGTCTTGTTCTTTTCTATTTTAGACCCCTAAAAATAGGGCAAAGTAATCGACGAGGTCAAGTGCACGTTAGTCCTGTGCTATTCAAAGAAGTGGGGAAGTGTGGTGGCTGGGAGAAGGGGAAGCTAGAATAAGTAGTTCATATTCCATGTTGACTCGAGCCATTTACAGTCCTGACGTAGCTGTCAGCTGCATGCCTTCGTGACTCAAGTCATTGGGAAGTGCATGTGATCTTTTTTTGGGGGGGGGCGGAGAGAGATCTCTTTAGTTGCAAAGAGTCTTTGCATTCAGCACAGACAATTGCATACACAAAACAGTTAGACTTGCTGCCTGATAAAAAATGAGATACCAGCACAGGGTGGAGGTGGAGGCACTGCCAGCTCAGTTTCCCAGCGTCTTTGTGTGGTTCTTGTATGCAGCTTTTTCTTGAGTAAGGAGTTCCCTCCAAGGAAAGGGGGTGGGATATCCTGAAGCTGTTGGGTTTGTCATTAATTCTGAGATCTGAGGCAAAGGTACCATGAAGGAAGGGCAGATGGACTGAGCCTCATCCTTCCAGTGCTAAACTATTTCTAAGCTTCTTCTTTCCCTACCCTACTCCCATTATAAGGTTTTCAGGAGGGAACAAAGCTGAGCAAATAATTATTTAAACTTTATTTATTTATTTATTTATTTGATTTATATCCCGGCCTTCCTCCCGGCAGGAGCCCATAAACTTAATGGATATCCTAATGATAGCCAACAACTACAAAAATGTGGGCCTACACTATTGGCTTTTTCTAATTAACAGGCAACAGGTATTTAGGTTAAGTAGCTAGATCCCCTCAATATAAGTAGCTATTTCCCCTCAGTTTCAGTTTACCTTGCGATTGCTCGTGCCAAATATGTCATCTTGGATACATTCAGAGATGCTTCTTGCGGTATTAAAACTGTTAAGGGAGGCTTTGGATGCTGTTTGAGTTAAAGGTCCAAGCGTAGAAGATTTTGGTACACGATATCAAAGTGAAGGAAGAAAAAGTAATGATAGTAAAGGGTGTTTCCCCAATTGATTTATTGATGATTTAAGCTAGTGATTTGATTCCCATACCCATAAACGGAATGAGAGCTGTGTTCAGTTGGAACAGGTTCAGAGGAGGGCAACAAGGAGGTTCAGAGGACTGGAAACAAAGCACTCTGAGGAGAGACTGAAAGAACTGGGCATGTTTAGCCTGGAGAAGAGAAGACTGAGGGGAGATATGATAGCACTCTTCAAGTACATGAAAGGTTGTCACACAGAGGAGGGCCGGGATCTCTTCTTGATCGTCCCAGAGTGCAGGACACGGAATAATGGGCTGAAGTTGCAGGAAGCCAGATTTCAGCTGGACATCAGGAAAAACTTCCTAACTATTAGAGCCATATGACAATGGAACCAATTGCCTAGAGAGGTAGTGGGCTCTCCGACACTGAAGGCATTCAAGAGGCAGCTGGACAGTCATCTGTTGGGAATGCTTTGGTTTGGATTCCTGCATTGAGCAGGGGGTTGGACTTCCAACTCTACTATACTATGATTCTATGAACTGAATATATGGTAGATCTTAAAATTGCCTCTGCCCTGCTTTCCATATTGCATTCAGAAGTGACTCATTGAAGTCCAACAGGCAACACTTGTGAAAGCACCCTCATTCTGTTGAATTGCTGGTAGCACATGCTGTGTGCTCCAAGTTCATAGTAGGTATGGAATGATCTCAGTGACTATTGTGTTAAAACATATGATGGATTGCTATCTTGTTGGAAGGAGACACTGAAGCCTTTCTTGTAACTATGCTTTAATCATTTCACTTTCAGATCCCAAGCCAGCAGTGTTTCTGCAGCATGGCTTGCTTGCCGAAGGCAGTAACTGGGTGTCAAATCTGGACTATAACAGCCTGGGCTTTATGCTGGCCGATGCTGGCTATGATGTTTGGCTAGGAAACAGCAGAGGTAACACTTGGTCCAGCAAACACATAAAGTATACAGTGAAACAAGCTGAATTCTGGCTATTCAGGTAGAGTGATCTTTAAACTTAATTGCATGTTGCTGGTTCTTGGTTTCCCCCCTTTGGAGTCATGCTCGTCCTATTAGTAGTTTAAAAAAGAAAAGGGTAAAAAAGTGTGTATGGTACATGTAGGGAATTGTGTGCTTGGATGAAGCATAGAATTGTAATAATCCTAGTGTCAAGGGGTGAAACTGGTCCCTAGTTTGTTTCTGGGCCTAAATCACTGGTGTTTAAAGCTCTAAATGGCTTAGGGCCAGAGATGGGGGAGAATATCCACTAAATTAGATTTAGTACTGGATTTTTACTGAATCTGACAGTCCACTGTCTTTTCGGACTGGCACTGATTTCTTGCGGCAGGCCACGGCTGTAATCAGCGTGGCTTTTTCCTCCCAAATTTTCCCTCGATTTTACATAATGGTCTTCATGATTACAATCGCTATTATCCATTCACTTTCATGGATTTACATAAGCATTTGTGTTAAAAATTACATAATTTTTTTTCACCACCAAAAACCAAGAACAAGGGATCAAATTGGCAAGTGCAAACACAAGCGGGAACAAAAAAAGGCGAATTGGGATTGAATGATGGATTATTGGAATACAAGCAGATCAGAACTAGGCAGCAAACCCCATCCGTGCTTAGGGTCCAAATATCTGAAAGATTGCCTCTTTCCCTACAGACCCTCTTGGGTGGGACTCTCTTGGCAGTTCCACCACTCTCAGACATTTAGGGGGTGGCGGCTTGGGAGAGGCATTTTCTGTGGCAGCCTCTATGTTGTGGAATTCCCTCCCCATGGAGTTGAGTCTGGCACCTTGTTTTCATTGTATGCCGAAGTTGCACCTCATGCTTCATGGCTAAGTGGTGCCTCTTGAACCTAGATCTCCTTTTTGCAAATCCAAGTGCTGTCTCTGTAAGTTACTCAAGGTCTTCTGTGTACTCAGTTCTCTTAAAGCCCTTGGGCGCAAGTTCTAATAACATAAGTTCTAATAACTGGAAGACTATAGCAATGATATTTTGTATAATGTTAACATGGGCTACAAGAGAAGTCCAATTGCAGAAGGAAATGCCAAGTGAAACCACTGTCATGACACATTTTGAAAATGCTTTATAGTTTTTACTGACTTTGTCCTTTTAAAAGAATTCATTCACTCTGTTTCACGAGGGACTGGAGAACTGGTGACTTAATGGGTCCATGGAGGAGGTGAATTCTCCTCTGCCAGATCCAAGACTGTTCCTGGGAGGCTTAGAAAATGGGGCTCCCACTGCATATGTTAAGCACAGGCTCTTCTTCCTTTTCCATTGCAGTTATGATGAAATGGCTAAATACGACCTTCCAGCTTCAATAAACTTTATCCTGAAGAAAACCAAACAGGAACAAATATTTTATGTTGGCCATTCCCAGGGCACCAGTGTGGGTAGGTTAACAGGCTTCTTAAATGCACTGTGGCAGTTCTAATAGTGACACATTTATTTGTACAGTTGCTCTTGCATATTAATTTCAGGACAGAGTGTTTTCACAGTAGAGTAATTACACAGAGCCATTGGACACCTATGCAGAATCAAACTGAGTAGCAATCTCTGTGTTGGTTTCCTGCATTTTCCTACTTGGAAGTACTTCCCATATAAGAAATATTTACGGTTTCAAAATGGCTCTGGGCTGAAGTTTAAGGTATCCTAGACCACACTGATGTTCCAACATTAGTCAAAGCACATTGTAAATGCTTACAAAAAGTGGTGTCTGGAGTAGAATGCTCCCTGCACACCTTGTTAAATTTGCTTTGTGTTTGCTTTAGTTTGTCTGAGCTGTAAAACTGTTCTTCAGTTTGATACAATCCTGGCTTGCAAACCAGGATCAAATGTGGTTTGCAGACAGAGTTTAAACTACAGTTTCCCATTTTCAGTGTAACAGGAAACTAGTTTAACAAACCCTCAAAATATTGCATTAAGGCCTACAAGAGAAGGGGAGAAGGGAGTGTATGGGCCAAACGCTCATTCTTGGTCTGACAAACCATCATTCTATAATCAAGACAGTTATAACTTAACCTCACCTTTGACTGTCACTTCCTGTTTCATTAAGTCTTGGAACAGCCACACTGTGTGTTCATCAAGTGAAAGTACAACCATAACACTGCTGAGGAAATATATGCAACTAAAAGGTTTTCAGTTGGCCAGACGCAGGACAAGGCTTTTTCTGTTGTGAAGCCCAGATTATAAAATTCCACCCATAGAGAGGTACAGTTGGGTCTCTCTTTTTTAAGCTTCAGGCGTCCTGCTAAAACCTTATATTCTGCAGAAGTTTCACTCTAATGAAATGCCTCTATATCCCTGTTCTTAAATTTGGCTTAAGCTGCTCTTATTATGCTTTTTTTAATTTATTTTAGTAATTTCATTAACCACTTTGAATGTATTTGTAAAGCAAAGCAGGGTTCAAATAAATAAATAAACATACCTTGGGACTTGAAGGCTGTGAGTCAATGGTTTTTCACAAGCCATAAAACAGTGTACTTGATTGCTCTTGCATTATGAGAAATCTGGGCTAAAATTTAGTTCTTGGTTTTGTAAAGGCTGCATCACTAACTAAATTCATTTATCTTATCTTCTCCCCACCCTGCTGCCCAGCATTCATTGCATTTTCAACCATGCCACAGCTAGCTAAGAAGATAAAAATGTATTTTGGATTGGCACCTGCAACCACCGTAACATTTTCATCTAGCCCAATGGTTAAGCTTGGAATGATTCCTGAACTGCTGCTCAAAGTAAGTATTTTGGACCAAATACTTGACTGAACCACAGAGTGCAAATATAACCAGATGTAGCTAAGTACTTGGGAATGTGCTTTTTCTCTTGCTGTGTACATACTTGAAGATAAGACGGAACACGCTTTTTAACAAAAGCCTGAATGAACTGCTCATTTTAAAAGTAAACACATCATTTGACCGGAGACTATTTCTGATGTTCTTAGACATCTAATCTGCTCAATCTGGCTGATGCTGCAACTTGGTATTGGAACATTACTTCAGCTACTCTATACTGTTTCCTTCAGTGAGCTGCACAGACCTGAGTTTTTTTTTTGCCGGGGAGGGGGATGTTTCATACCCTTGTTCACATCAGTTCCACATGTTAAAGGCGATGGATTTGCTGATCTCACAAGAATTTAGTATAGTCTTACAATTCCTACTGATGGAAACATTGGGTATATAAAACCACTGTGAGGATTTTAGCAGTACAATGGCAAATCATACCAGTTATACCAGTTGCCTTTAAAGCAACAATGATGAATGATTATCATCAAAATTTGCAGTATTCAGCAATGTATGGCTGTAAAAGAAGAGCACTTGGGGGAGTTACAGGCACCCATTTTCAGGTCTTGTTGGAAAGAAGGTCTTTACTTGTTCTGTGTTTGCCTCCTCTCCTCTTCCCTTTTTAAAGTGGAGTTACATTTGTAAATATGCCTCAATTTCTGCATACTGTGACCCTGTGTACAATGGAACAGCACATGATCTACAATGTGTGGAAGCCCCAAGGATGCCCTGTACCTGTGATTATGGATGGCACTGTGAACTAGACATTTCACTGTGATACTTGTAGAAAGTTTTGACTAGAAGTATATTTCATAGCGTGAGAGCCAGTGTGGCGTAGCTGTTAGAGTGTTGGACTACGACCTGGGAGATCAAGGTTTGAATCCCCACACAGCCACAAAGCTCACCTGGGTGACCTTGGGCCGGTCACAGCCTCAGAGGAAGGCAATGGTAAACCACCTCTGAATACCACTGACCATGAAAACCCTATTTGTAGGGTTGCCATAAGTCGGGATCGACTTGAAGGCAGTCCATTTCATTTTTTCCATATTTCATAGTTCTTTTGTTCTTTTTTCCTCCTGTTTTTGATAAACTTCTGCTCAGTCAAGAGACTATACAAACATTCCCTGAATGTTAGGGACATAAATCTTACCTTTTTAAAATGTGTACACTGTTCCAAGGGTTTGATCTTTGAATGACGACCAACAAAGAGTTTGCAGAAGATGCACAATATTGGAAATCCTTTTTCTCCGTTTATCATGTTGCCTGCAGACTTAAAGCTGCCCAGGCGCCCATGTCAAGTTTTTGCTTGATGTCAAAGAGGCATTACTATACTGCCGATCAGGTTTGGCCTTGGATGGAGTGAAGCAGTATTTCTAATTTCAAAATAATTTATAAAGCCAGCTCCTCCCCTTTTTATATTAACCGAGACAGTTGCTACCAGCTTGTCCTCTCCCTCTTAAGTGTGAGTTGTTGCTTAATCATAAGAAGATAAGATTCAATTCTCAGATCAGACTGAAGATTCATCTAGGCCGGGATTCTGTTCTGTTAATGATAGCCAGAATCCTTTGAGACGCTTCTGGACAGAGCTGATTAGAGCCTTCAGTTGGGACTTAAATGCATAGACATAGAAAATTAAATATTTACACACAGCGTTGAAATGTTGTTCTTCCAGAGAACTTGTTCTTGGTTGCGTTTGATGTTCAGGTGCCTTTTTAGTTGCACATTCATCATGGCTGAATGTTGTTTTTACATGCAGCAAGATTTGCTGGCATTCCTAATACTGGCTGCTATAGTGATGGAGCTAATTTTCACTGTCACTTGAGTGCAGGTTTTTATTGTTGAACATGTCCTTGCCAGGATAGGGGTTACAGTTGAGAGACAACAGATTATTGTTGGAAGATCCACCTAAAGTTTATTGACGCTTCTGTTGGGATGTTTGAAATGGAAAATGTTGATGGCTAAATGATGATTAATAAGATGAGAACTGCAACAAAATTTTGTGGAATTTTGTGGATTGCTCCTATTCCAGGATAATCTAGTTCCTCCCTCCAGGCAGCCACTATTCTGTAGCCACTCACTGGGTTTTCTTTTGGGTGATTCCCCCCCCCTTTTGTTCTTGTACTTTTGCAAAGGTTGGAGTCCCCCCAGTGCATAGTGGTAACTTGCTTCATAATACTGATTAGGCTACAACTTTACTAATACCCACCAGTTGAATTCACTGTATGAGTGAGTGCTTATATAGCACTTTTTGACTGTCCAGAGCACTTTAATACATTGGCTGAGTAATCTGTACATCATCTTTGTAATTTGGTCAGTATTACCCCCCAGATTGCAGTTTGATGGGAGGATTAAGAATGAGAGATGGTGGGTTGTCTAAAGTCCCCTAGTGACTTGATGGCCGAGATTATATTGGATCACCTGGGGGCTTTGTGGTTCACAGCTCTCCCTTAGCTGCCATTCTACACTACTAATACCCTTGGCAAAAATAGATTGAGGATCGGTAGGAGGAATAGCCACTGCTGCTGTTCCTGGTCCCGGAATAAAGATGCAACAGTACTTCTCCCTTAAGTGGCCATGGAAACAGTACAGAAGTAAAGCACTTTGGTTGAAGTTACTGTTGCATTAAACAATTGCTGTATTCAGAAAGTAAATCCAAACATGGCTAGTGGATATTCGGCAGAATGGTCAGAAGTCTAGAAAGCAGTGCCTTTATAGGCTGTGTTTGCATTACTGCAATTATTTTGTATGCTTGGGCTCCTACTGAAATTATTTCATGTTGTGGAAACCACTGCAATCTGGCTTGTTGCACAACCACTTGGGAAGGATGTCTGTTGCACATCACACACAGATCAAGATGTACCTGACCTGTGTCATCCCTGTGTCATGTTAGATCACTGTAATTACAGTGAGTGTGTCAAGAACATAGTACAGGATGCTTACGCTTGAGTGCACGTGGGATATGAATGGGTATTCCATCCTAAATGTACAAGTAGAAGATTCTCATAATGCTGTTTGTAATATTTTGTTGCTACTTGATATTGTTAGAAGTATCTCTAGGAAAACAGAATTTTGACTAACAAAATGACCTGTGTACTAATGTCGTTGTTTTGGCAGGAAATCTTTGGAACGAAGCAGTTTTTTCCCCAGAACAAAATTGTGAGATGGCTTGCTACTCACGTGTGTGACCATTCCTTACTTGATGAACTTTGTGGCAATGTGTTCTTCCTACTTTGTGGATTTAATGAGAAAAACCTAAATATGGTAAGATTTGTGACTCTTCTTAATGAGGTACAGAACTCAGATGTGTGGAAGTTTCTCTAAAATGATTACTGCTTATGCCATCCATATTTTACCTTGGATCAAATCAGCTTGAATCTTAACAGCGTGGGCTCATATTGTTTTCATGTCTTAGAAAATACATGATTGCTTGGATGTAACTTATAGTCCCGTCCTCTTATACCCATAGTCTCTTCTTGTTATGGGATCATGACTCTGGCATAGTGCTAAAGGGTGACCAGCAAATAAGCTCTGACTAAACTTCCACCTCTTACTTAGTTTTTCAAAAAATATTTGTGTGAATTATTGGGTGATCTTTTGAGGGTAGTTATTGTTAGTCCTTGTTCCTATTTCTGCCAGATTTCTTTGTTCCTTATTAAGATTTATATCCTGGCCTTCACCCAGTGGTTGCAGGGAGAGTTATAACATTAAACAACATGTCATGAACAAAGTGCAATTATATAATTATTAATTATATAACATTAATGTTAATATTTTTGGTATGCATTTGTGTATCAATCCAGTTTTTAAGCACTTTTCTGCACTGATGCATATCACACAACAGTACAAGAATTATGAGATGAACTGAGAAGTGATGTGATAGTGAAGGCTTGTCGTTAGCATGCCACATCATGAATATCAATCAGGGCAGGTGCAGAGAGCTATGTAACTGTGCCTTATAGATTACAAGCATACTGTGGCATGTGGCATTTTTTCCTTGACATCTTGGTTCAGTATTACCATGGTTAAGAGCGCTCCTGAATTCCAGTTCAGAATTCCTAATTAGAGTCCAGGAGTGCCCCTTAACCATGTTTTGTAACAAAATGGAAATGGCATCAGACCAAGGTGCAGTGAGTTCATGTGCTAGAAGGGACAGTATGCAATCCCATCAACAGTTACTAATTGTCATATCTGTATTGGTCCTAGGAGAGTTGTACTGTATTATGAGGGCTGTAATTCTGGGAGTAAGCCTCATTGAAAATAGTGGGACATAAGTCTTGGCAAATGTGCACAGGATTGCACTGAAAGTACTTTGATAAATGAAATGTAAAATTGCATTAATGTTGTGGGACAGCTAAACTGAAAGTCCTTCTCTAAGTTAATCACATTTTTGTTTGGTAACATAATATTGAGGTTTGTAGCCAGCTTTGAGTGTCAAGCTGATTTCTGTAAAGAGGTGTGGGTAGATACTGTTTTGCTGCGAATAAGCACAGGTTTCTACATGATACTTGAATATTAAGCTCTGATGCAGCTGTTTTGTTCAAACAAACCAAATGGAAAAAAGGAAATGAAGTGGCTGTTGCACTTTGTGACAATTTCACCTAAAACGTTTGCTGTTTGTTACAGAGTCGAGTAGATGTATATTCAACACACTGCCCGGCTGGAACATCTGTCCAGAATATCCTTCACTGGCGTCAGGTATATCCTAAATTCTGCAATGTTAAATTGAATATAACCCCCATGCCATTCTGATGCTTCCCATAAGCTCATTTCAAAACAAAACCTGACAAAACCTATAGTCCTGAACTCAGAAACACTTGCTTAACAACCCTCTAAATTTTCACAGCGATACACAAAACAGTCAGAAAGAATAGAAAGTTCAAAGTCTAAAAAGAGAGAAAAAACTAGACTCATTTTGGACTTCTTTCTGTCAGAGTTCTGATAATCTGTTGAAATTCATTAAAAATCAGTCATGTTCACAGTGTACCTGTAATTCTATTACTGACCTTGCTCCATACTCTGACCTTCATCTTCTGCAGTTTAAAAGTTCAAAAAAATGCCTGGCTGATTTTTAATTAACTTAAGAAATTTAGCATTGAAGTCTATTAAACGTCGGGCATGCTCAGTAAGAACCAACTGTCAGTGTTCTAAAAGCCAGATTCACAGCTGCTGGGCTTGCCTAATCGGGGCCACACCCACACCAGACCTTTATTTCACTTGAGACAGCCATGGCTTCTCCTGAACAATCCTGGGAAGTGTAGTTTGTAAAGAGTGCTGAGAGGAGATTCTTATTCCCCTGACAGAGCTCAAGTGGCCAGAGTGGTTTAACAGTCAGCTGCTCTGATTGAAGCTCTGTGAGTAGAACAGGGCATCTCCTAGAACTCTCACCACCCTTCACTAACTACACTTCCTGGGATTCTTTGGGAGAAGCCATGACTGTCTAAAGTGAAATAAAGGTCTGGTGTGGATGTGGCCAGGGACAGATGTGGTTTAAATTTGGGTGGGAGGCTACATGTGCCTGCTGTAGAATAAAAAGGTGGGGGAAATGCTGAAAAAGAATAATACTGTTCACAGTGTTTTCCTTTTGGAAAGAAAAGGGGCTTCTCCTCTGCCCAGTGCCCACCCACCCAATCTCCTCCCCTCTCCCTCTCCTCCCATTCCTGCCCTCCTCCGACCATCCCTGCCCCTCCCCCAGGTCAGTTTCACCTTTCCTAAACATGATTGCACAGGAGTAAATCCCACTGAACTGAAAAAGCAGGCAAATGATCAACATGCTCTCACCTCCTCCTCCCTATACCCTCCATCTTGCTCCTTCTCCTTTCTTCTCCCCTCCCCTTCCCCATCCCCTCCCACTCTCTTCCTTCCCCTCCTCTTCCACTTCCCTGTCCCCCTCCCCCATGGTCAGTTTTACCTATCCTAAGCATGATTGCATGGGAGTAAATCCCATTGAATTCAGTAAGAATGCAAATGCTCTAACCTGCCCTCCCCTCTTGCTCCCATCACATCCCTTTCCCCCCTCCCCTTCCAATCCCCTCCCTCCCCCTCCTTCTGCTCCCTCTCCCCCCTTCTTCCTTCCCTCTACTGCCCCCTCCCCCTTCTCAATAAGCATGCAAATGATCAATCTATTCCCAGCAAACCTGCACAGGATCCCATTTCTTACCTCCTGGATTGAAAAGCAGAGAAATTCACTAATAGGCAAAGACCTTGCGGTTTAAGAACGTACCTATAACCAACAGATATTTCTACCAAACTTTAAAAACCAAGGAAATTGGGCAGCTCTAGTGAATGCACCAGGGGAGCAGGAGACCTGATGTCCTCTGTGAGATATTGTACTGCCCTACCAATTTGTCAAACTGCAAACACAATTTGGGTTGGTCTTTCATAGTCCAATCTACTTGCTGTGTAGCTTGGAAGAATTTGGTAACATGCCTCTTGAGTATATGGTGGAAATATACATAACGTGGAGATATACATTTGCAGCCTAATCCTATGTGTGTTTACTTAAGTCTCTCTGAATTAAATGCAGTTACATCCAAATAAATGTAAATAAGGCTCATAACTGGTGGCACACATCTCTATTATTCAATAGATTGTGGAGACTTGGATGGATAAGCAGGTTGGAAAAACTATCAACACTGACATAACACCTGTTGCTTGCAGATGGCTCTGTGCATCTTTGATTAGGTGGTTAAAACATTAACCTTTGTTCTTCTTCCTAAAATGTGGGAGATAGTTATTACTGCATAGTCTTAATTATAGGATGAATATTCAAGCATTCACAGTTCCTGCTTATATCATGGCACCCTAGGCTTCTTTGTGAGGAAGCGCGGAATATAAATTTAATAAATATGTGAATGCATGCACAAATATTAAAAATACAACACAACTTTTTTTTCAGACTCTGAAGTCTGGGCAGTTCAGAGCCTTTGACTGGGGCAGCAAGAAAGAAAATATGGCTCACTACAACCAAGTAAGAATTTCTCTCTCTTTACGGGAGATAGAAGCTGGTAATGCATGGTCATAGCCACTGATGGCAAAGGCTGCTGTTTGTATAACACATACTGGATAAACTGAAGTTCCAGCAATACTTTGTTATGCGTGGATGATGTAATAAAAGGTACAAAATGAGACATTTTGCCTATAGCAGCTTTCACGCACCTGGTGCCTTCCAGATGTTTTGGACTACAGCCCCCATCAGCCCAGGAAATATGGCCAAAGGGATGATGGGAGTTGTAGTCCAAAACATTTGAAGGGCACCAGGCTGGGGAAAGGTGGCCTATAGAAATATAGTAAAATGATGATTATTGGGTAATATATATTGTCCTGGCTCTCGAATTCAGTACTCTGGCTTCCTAAAAGTTGTGATTTTTATAAGAACTTTTTTCCCTATGAGCTGATAGATGAAATGTAGTTGCAGAACACATTGGCCTAATGCAAATTCTCCCACAAGTTACAAACTACATAATATTTGCAAAGCACAATATTATGTATTTGGAGATATGGAGGTGGCAGAGATCAGTACTATTGGGATTTTCCAACCCCTTTGAAAAACATAGAAAGATGTCAGCTGAAATTCAGTACTGCAATTCTGTCTCAGATTCCCCCCCTCCTTGTACATTTCAGGAATGCTTACCCAGTCAAAAATAAACTAAAAAACTGGCGGGGCATAGAGGAACAGAGGGATGGGTATTCCTTGTCATCAGTCATATTGCAGGCATTATCCAGTAGATGCCTATGATATTCACTCCAGCTGCTGATGGACTCCAACTCACTTCGGCTCTAGCTAGCATGATGGAAGTTGTAGTCAAAGAACATCTGGAGGGCCACAGGTTCCCCATCCTTACTGTAGAAGATATTATTTCTGATCAGTAAATCTTTGCAGACTTATAAACTACAAGCTGTTTTTGAAACTATTATTTCCCTCCTTCCATTTAGACAACACCACCTTTGTACAACATAAAACAGATGACTGTACCAACAGCAATCTGGACTGGTGGTCATGACTGGCTTGCAGACCCAAAGGATGTTGCCTTGTTGCTGACTCAAGTCCCAAACTTAGTTTACCACAAAAATATTCCTGAATGGGAACATCTGGATTTCATCTGGGGCCTCGATGCCCCACAGCGCATGTACAAAGAGATAATTCATCTGATGAAGAAATACCAGTAAGGTTGTGTTACCATAGGAGCTGTGATCCCAAAGTATTTCTTCAAGAAACCAAGACAGTCATGCTTGTTTAAAAACAAATCACTATGAAAAGAAATTCCTACATTCTTAAATACATACAGTAATACATACAGTATTAAACTGTATGGGCAGTTTAGTAATACCTTTTTGCACTGCTTACAAGTATTTAAATCCATCTTTAATTGAGGTGTTGAAATGCAACTTAAGCGGTGGTCTCATCACGATAGTCCTGAGGAAAGGAAATGCCTTGCCACTAAGTTTACACAGTAATGAATATCTGAAAGTAAAATTGATCTCCCCAAACTTTGTTATGGGGGATGGGGTGGAAACAAGATCTGATTAAAGCCTTGCTAACGTCTGAGATGTTGACAAAATGAGAGCCAGTTTTTCCAGAGCTTTTAAAAACAAGTTCTTGTCTTCACTCCACTACCCAACACAGAATTTGGGAAGATCAGCTCTACTTCCATTCAGAATGGGCTGGTCATCTTGCAGACTTATTTCCAAGTGTGCCTAGCATTTAAACTTTCACTGGTGTTATCATAGTTTGAATATCTTGGCTGACTTTGCACATTACAAGAAGAAAACAACACGCTCCAGAGGTTAAGTGTTCCCAGCATGGGATTCTTCTAGAACCCTCTTGAGTGTTGGTTGTTGTAGTCTGCTATATTCTGAAGTACGTTGCATGGACTGCTCTGGAACAACTCAGGTACAAGTGTTTTATAGCTGCACCCTTGTGAACAAAGCAGAAAATCATGTTGTAAAGCTGGTTAAGTTTTGGTAGACAACTCGTATATGGCCAGGAATTAAAATGCATGCCTCAAAATGTGTGGCATTGCAGCACTGAAAAAAACAGTACATATGTCTCTTTCAAATGGGAGCTGCATGAAGGGCAGGCTTCTAGTTATAGCTTTGGAAATAGATGAAAGTATTAAATCTTCCAACATTAATATTTCTCGTAAGGCTTAATGTGGAGCTAGATGGGTTAATGTTCTGACTTGGTGTCATATTACCATCCTAATAACTCAGACCCAAACACATCTTGGGCCTTTTTCTGTATCAAAGGAGTGTGATGAGAATAAACTGAGACGCATTCAAAGTTGAGATGAAATGAAGGGAAATATTCATGCTAACATACAACAAACAACACTCTTTTTGTAGCTTCACAGGGCCATACAAGTTGGTTTAAAGAAAAGTGTTCTCTTTTTTAAAAGCAATGCTTACTTGGCAACTTACATTCTGTTCTTTGAAGGTGCACTTGGTGTTCTGCATTGATGAAGTGAATTGCAGCACATTGATTGGCTAACAAAGATGCTTTATCAATTACATTGTGCCTGTAGTCTTATGCTTTTTTTAAAACTTCTGCAAAGTGAGAGTTGGAAATCGGTAACTTAACTTGTAATTCATGATGCTTGAATAAAACTTTTTTTTAATCTAAAAAATACTTTTTACTTTGGAGTGCCTTGTAAATCATTGATTTTCCTGGGGGACTCGCCGACATAGTCCCACATTGGGCTATCATGCACTAGCAGGCCAGGCAGGAAATCTCTATTGTTAATTTGAATACTCCTCTTCCTTTCCTTCTCAGCATCTCCCTTGTTTCAGCTTCGATTTCCTGCCAGCCCAAGTAGGTGTCTTTGTTCCTTCTCTGTCTTTTTTTTTTTGCTTGCTACAGTATTTTCTCAAATCAAATTTTATTATGCGGTCATAGACCCAATATACAATTGATTATACAGATAGTAAAAACCACGAGTTATAAAATAGAGCTGACAGAGCTTGTGGAAGTTAAAACAAGGCATCGTTAACTAGGGAAGATCTTACGAATGGTTTGGGCGGCGGAAATGAACTTAGCAGCAAATAGGGTTGTTGACTTGTCGGTACTGGCCAGAAGATGTTGCAGTAAAAGGTCTGTGGGCCTGCCAGGGAAATTTTTTTAAATGGGGTTTAAATACCTAGAGCGTTCAGCGTTGTAAAAAGAACAAGTGAAAAAAACATGGGGCAGTGACTCGACGTCTGCATTCGTGCAGAGACATAAATGAAGTTCGGGGTGTGTGCCCTGGTAGCGGCCTACTAAAAGTGAGGAGGAGAGGCAGTTGAATTGGGCCCTAGAGAAGGCTTGACGGTATTTGGGTATAATCAAATTTTCCAGATGGGGGCGGGGTTAGGGAATGTGAAGCTTAAATCGGAATGGGTTGGGGAGCAAGTTTTAGCAGCATTTGACATTGAGCTTTGGAGGTAGACGTCTTTAATCCGGGTCTCAATGGCCCGTTTGGCTGCTTTGGGCTCTAATGAGGATAGAAAGTCTACTGAGAAGCCTGGCGTGGCCCGTTTAGCGAGAAGTGTTTTGGACCATGAGCTGGAAAAGACGTCTTGCCAGAGGAGTTGTAGATATCATGGGGGCTTGTATAAGCTAATTTGACCCAGTATCTGAAAGTTAAGGACCAAGTGAGGGATTCGAGTGAAGGCAGGCCGGACTGTAAGTGAAGGCCAGCGGCTGGGACACATCGGGGCACTCCAAAGGTTGTTCTTAAAAAGGTTGATAAAATTGATTCAACTTTGGGATTGAAACTCAGGGCCCAGAGTGGGGCACCATAAAGGAGTTGAGGGAAGATTTTAAACTTAAGAACCTGGGTGACAGCAGGTATGTACTGCCCACCCCTGGTATAAAAGAAACGGAGAATGGCTTTTAACGTATTCCGAGCAGTTTGAACTGCAGAGCATATATGTGGTGACCAGGAAAGAGAGAAATGAAACATGACCCCAAGATATCTGTATGGCCTGATTTGGGCTATTTTCCGACCGTTGATTGTCCACTCAGACACTGGCAAGTGTCTGGAGAAAACCAGGATTTGGGTCTTATTAGAATTTATTGTTAAAGAGTTTGTGGCACAGTAAGACATAAAGGCACGGAAAAGCCGTTTGACATCTATTTTGGACAAAGACAGGAGGGCGGCATCGTCTGAGTATAACAGTAGTGGGCAATTTTGGTCTGCCACCTTGGGGGTATGGAAGGCGGGGGAATGGCAACGTGTACTTAGATCATTTAGGAAAAGGTTAAAGAATGCGGGGGCTAGGATACAGCCCTGTCTGACCCCTTTGGAGGCAAAGATAGGGTTTGTTAAAGTCCCATCGGCACCACAGCGAACTCGGAGGGATGTAGTTTGATGAAGGCGATAAATAAGGTAGAGGAGTCTCCTGTCCATGTTGGTTCGAGAAAGTTTGGCTCAGAGTTTATCTCTCGGAATAATGTCAAAAGCGGATTTGAGGTCGACAAAAGCGACGAACAGGCCATTTCCCCAGGGGCTCATATATTTTTCTGCCATGTGATTTAGTAGGATACAATGGCTGAGGGTGGATCTGCCTTTCCTGAAACCTGCCTGTTCCCAACCCAGAACGTTCTCCTCCTCAAGCCAGCAGGTCAGTTTGGAATTTAGATAGCTGGCATACAGCTTGCCCACGACCTATAAGAGGCTGATAGGTCTGTAGTTTGAGGGGTCGCCTCTGGCTCCTTTCTTGAAAATTGGAATAACAATAGCCTTGAGCCAGGCCGCTGGGAGGTGGCCGGAGTTATTAATCTGGGTAAGTAGGCTAGCCAATAGGGGAGCCCACCAGGCTTGGTGGGACTTCAGCAATTCGGGAGGGATAGTCTTGCCAAGTTTCAGGGCTCTAATCAGGGACTTTATCTCGCTCTGTGTGACAGGCGGCCAGGGTGGAAGGACTGTGCGGTCCATGGTAGGTGGATGGGTTGGAAGCTGGTTAGTTGGGGCCTCAAACAGCCCAGCAAAATGCTGTTCCCAGATGTTAGCGGGAATGTTGCAGGGGGTAGGATTGGAGGATGCTAAAGCATTAGTAACAAGGGACCAAAAGATTTTAGAATTTTTGATTTGAGAGGCGTTTATCAAGGCCTTCCACCCGTCGTGGGTTGCCTGTCTCTTTTTGGTGGCTATCAGATGTTTATATTGGTTTTTGATAGTGTAGTGTTCTGGAGGGAGCGAGTTAGAATTTTCCTTCCTGTATTGATGGTGTATCTGTCTTAGATTTTGCTTGGCTTCAAGGCAGGCTTTGTCGAACCACCTGGGGATACCCTGTTTGGTTTGTAGCCTGGAGGCTGGAGGTTTAGGTTTTAGAATTGTGCTCAAAGTGGAAGTCAATAGAGAGTAATCATTTAGAGCGGAGAGAGGATTGAAAGCGTCCATTATATGGTTTTTGAGACCCAGCTCTTGGAGGGAGTCGAGATAGGAGGCTGTCTTATACAACACTCCTGTTGACCATTTAGTTCTCCAGTGTTTGAGGGAAGGTATTTTGTCCTCAGAGTTACATTTGGCTACCAAGTAACCTTTCTCAGGGAACAGAATGGAAAAATTGAGGGGGAGATGGTCGCTGTCTAGTCTGTCTCCCACAGTAAAGTTGGAGATCAAGTTAAGCAAAGGATGGGGGATCAAGACATAGTCGACCACACTGCCTCCTCGGCCCAATACATAGGTGAACTCCACACTGTTGTCCACCGAGGTAAGACCATTCAGAATTACTAAGTTAAAACAGCCTACCATACGGGTCAGACAGATTCCCCCATAATTCACCTTTGGGTCTTTGGAAGACCAGTCATGTTTAAAGATGAAATTTTCAGTGTCTACTGCCTCCCAAAAGCCGGACAAGAAAAGTGAGGTGTTATTGAGGCCTATCCTTGCGTTGAAATCCCCCATTATTATGGGGTGGGGTCTGGGGTAGAGGGATTCTAAGCCCATTATATATTGTTCCAGAGCCTCCCAGGCTAAGGTTGTATCTTTCCTGGAGGGAAGGGGGGGAATGTAGACATTGATCAGCAAGAGAGACGTAGTTGTATAGTCCATTAGGGCAGCTATTGCAAGATTCCTGCATGGAGGGAGTTTTTTTGGTGTTTGCGAGCAGAATGTTAGATAACAATATGGCCAGACCTGTTTTAGGTCTGCCTTTCCAATTAGAGGGCTTGGCCGGTAAATCGATTTTTGAGAAGCCATCCAAATAAAGATTTTTAGTGGACCATGTTTCCTGAAGAAAGATTACCTCGAAGTCATTTAAAAAGGCAAGAAACTCTGGGTTATTTTGCTTGGTTGCCCATTCTGCTATATTCCAGGAGAGGAAGTTAAGGTGGGCTCTGGCAATAGTGCTAGGTTTCCCATACTCACAAGGGCGAGAGAGTGGGGGACCTGGCATTACGCTGAATGAGGGGCTGCCTTGTCAATTTAATTCAGAGATCTGGTTGAGCTCTCCAGTCAAATCCACGTAGACAGCTTCGGTTTGCTCTGGGGGGATGATAGGCTTCGTTTTGTTGTTATCCAGGATGCTCAGGTGGGGCATCACTGGTGTAAGGCCCAGTTCCTTGGCCCAAAAATCTAGATTGTAGCCAATCTGCTCCAGACTGTAGAGGTCTGATCAGGTGGTTCAGAGGGTATTCCTTTAAGGGCCCAGGGCAACCTACCGCTGTATTGATTGGATTTGTTGGTGGTCCAGGGGTAGTAGGGACCTTGACGGAGAAGGAAGTCACCAAGTGCCGCTTAGACTGTCCAGTTGGCAGCTCCGGTTTCCAGGGTGCTGGTGTCATTAAGGGGCGTGGTAGTTTCAAGTCTCGCTCCAGTGGCCTCCTGGCATTGTCCTGCCGCATGGAGTGGATGAGTGTGTCTCTTAGGAGAGTAAGTCTGGAGGTTATCTCTTCCTGAGACTGTAGAGGTAGAGATGAAAATGAGTCTAGGAGATCTTTTTCTTCTGGAAACTGGGCTGATTTAAAGTCATGGGGAGATTGCGGGGGTGCACATTTTGGGCGGTGTCCGAGGCTTGGAGGGCTTTGGATAGCATGGGGGTTATCTGAACAGATAAGGGGGTTACTCAAGTTGTTATTTTCAGTGCAGCGCGGGTTGTGGAACAGGTCAAAGCGGTTTTGATTCTCAAATAATCGGGTTATTAAAATTCCGGGGTGAAGGAATTTTTCTTTCTCTTTATAGAGGAGTTGTACGGACGCCCAGGTCTGAAAGGTTATGACAGCTCGGGCGTGCTGGTAATTATAAAATAAGTATTTGATATCAATGTTGGCAATTGTGCCACACTGGGGGACAATTTTTTTTGCCAGATGCAAGAAATGAGCTTTGCGTTGATCAAAGAGCAGGGCTCCTGAAGGTTTCGGAAAGTTGGAAAGGATTAGGTTTTGGCAGTTGAGAACCAGTTTCCAAGGCTGGTTAATTATAGGGTTTGGGGTAAATCCGCATTTAGTTTGGTCCTGAAGCAGGGAAGCAGAGCCCGATTCAATGGCATATTGTCAAGGGTCTTGAATTCCAATGGAAGTGTGCATAGGAGCTATTATATAATCGGGGGAAACTGAAGAAGGCTGGCGGTCACTTGGTGTATCAACTGGGGGGTAGAATGAGGAAAAGTCCGATCCTGCTGTATTTTTATTAGCATGTTCCACGTAAGGATGTTGGATAGCCCGTCCTTTCAGGGAAGTTTTAGGTGAATCCTGTTTCGGTTTTTCTAACAGGTCAAAGAGCCTTTTTGAAATTCAGTCCCTTGGTTTTGGAGGCTGATTTCAGTCTTTTCCCCTTTGATTTGATATTTTTACTCTTTTTTCTGGATGCTGGCTTTACGTTTTTCTTTTCCACAGTGTGGCTTTGCAGGATTTTTTGGTACTCTTTCTATCGCGGATGTAATGAGTGGTGCTTGGAGAGGCTGGGTAGAGGAGTGGTCCCCATTGCTAGGACTCTCTCCTTGTTTGTGGAATTCAGCTATGACCACCAGCAGGTCACAGCATTCCGAGAGAAATTTTTTTATTGAAGCAAGTTCTGTTGCTAGCAGCACCGGCACGTTCTCCGATTTGGGAGGGGTGGTTTGTCCTGGAGTAGTGGCCAGGGATGTTTGTCATGGGAAGAAGAAGAGAGGGAATTAAGAGCCTTGTTGTTCTTAATGTATCCAGGGGATGTTGGACCCATGGGGCGTTCCTGGAGCACTGCAGGGATTTCTCACAGCTCTAGACGGATAGCGTGGGTATTTGTAGTTTGATTTAGAGCAGCTTTTTGTGGAGAAAGGTCTGGGCTACTCTGGTTCTTGGGGGAGTTAAGCATCAGGGAAGCTGCTTGAGCAAGTTCCGTACGGAGGTCTAACCCAAGAGGGGGCCTTTCTTCTGGGTGAAAGGCAAGGCTGCACCTGGTGTAATCCACGGACCAGTCAAGGTTGTGGGGGAGTCAGATTCCACGCCATCAGCCTTGCTTTCAACGTTCAGGGTATGGAGAGGAGGTTGGCCACCACTTCCCTCAAATGTCTCTTTCGGTGAGAAGTAGGAATCTATTTTCATTTGTTTTCCCTTATTTTTCTTAGGGGGAGCAGTGGGGGAGGGAATAGCTACCCCCAGCGTCTTGCATGCAAGACGAGTGAGGACCATATTGTATCCAGAGGTTGGATTAGAGAAAAAAAATTGGTCTCATTTACTACAACATCTGCATATAGTGAGAAACCTCCTGGTTAAGGCTGAGATGTAAGCTGGGATTGCTGTTACACCCAGGTGAGCGATTTATGCCTCTGCTTCTGAGGAGGCTATCTCTCCGATAAGGGGAGGAAAGGAATTTCTCAGCAGCTCTCTTGTGTTTTTCTAATTATCTCCTCACAAGTTGGTTCACTGACAACTTTTGTTTTTCCAGCAAATGAACAAGCAGTTGAGTTTTTCCAGCAAATGAACAAGCAGTTGAGGCTATTTCAGATAATTTATAGACGTGTATCAAGGCTATGGCTCACCTTAATTAAAGAGAGAAGCTCAACAGCACTTGGAGGCCATTCCAAATACAGCCAGTATTTTCTACTGTTTTTCCCCTGAGCTTTTTACTTCAACTTCAGCATTTCTCCTTCTCTTCTCACTATATAAAAGGGGGAAAATATTTCAGCTTTCTTTTCCCACCATCTTCCCCCCTCTTCTTGTCTATGGGCGTGATGGGAAAGCCAAAAGAAGCAGCTCCTCACAAGAGGAGTCAAAGAATCTTGGAGAAAGTGGCAAAACCTACAGCTAAATCAGCAACGTCTTTCCCGAGGCACACTGACTGCACAATCAGGGACGCTGCCGCAGAGTTGACCTGATCACAGCAGGCGGCTCCTTCAGAGGCATTCAGAGCCATGAACCCGGCTCTTCAGCGATCCCCAGGGCGAGACTCCCACAGCCGGAGGGGAGAGGGAATACCTCTATATGAGCCATCTTCCCTGCCTCCCCACATGAGTGAGAGCTCTTTCTCAATATTGGAGTTGGAAGGCATTACCATCAATGACTACCAGAGGCCCTCAGCAGACCACGTGAGTGAGATTTGTTATGCCCCTTCAGGAGAACCATGGTATTTTGCGCCTTTGGAGTTTTCTAGGCCCCTACCTTCCACTCAAGTGTTTGCGGTTTAGGGGCTCAGAACTGAAAACCCCAATCCTTCCTTGTCTTTAGGCTTTGTCAAGGCTATTAAAGAAGCACTTGGTAAGGAGGCAGATGGTAAGCAGAGGCATAAGTCCTGGAAGCATAGGAAGTGGTCCCTGTCAGGACCCCACCTGTCAGGACCCTTCCTTAGGCACCACCTGCTAGGATCCCACCTGTGGTCTCCACCTGTCATGGTCCCACCTCAGGGTCCTAGTCTTTAAATGGTTCTCTCACCGGCTCTAGCAAAGATCTCTCAAGATCCCACTGCTAGGCAGCACCACCAGTCACTCCCTGTAATTCAATACTGCCTTGAGACTGTGCCTTAGTCTCCTCCTGGTCTATTGATACTTTGTGTCTGGCTGCACTTACAGGCTACAACCCCCCTGTATCTTTGTGCCTATAAAGAATACAGCCCTGGGTTTCTCTGGATACTTGATGATGTTACTCTATCTCTTCACCGCTGCCACCATTGATACTATTTCCCCACCTTGGTATATGCCCTGCCCACCCTTCTGGTCTGTGTAACCCAGTCAAGGATCAAGCGTTAGGTAAACCAAGAAATATTCATTTATATACACAGGAATAACAAGATTACTTAAAGGTATAGTTAACCAGCGTATGGTTTCATCAGATGCTTTTCTCTTTATGTTTCTAGTTGTCAATAACCTGCCTCACTACCAGCCTAATCCAATCCAACCCACAAAACCAATTCCAACCTCCCTCAGAACTCCCACCAACAGAACTCTCAACTGTCATCCTCTCATTTATACCTTCAGACACTCAAATGCTCAGCCAATCATAATACAACATTCTCCAGCATTCCAGCCCATATACTCCCCCCTCTCACTCAGTCTACTTACCATATATACTCTAATAAACCCACACTTACCGTATTTACAGTATTATAAATACAGGGGCATCACAGTCCCCCCCTCCAACAGGTTCCTCTTTCTCATCCCCCCTCAGAGTAAAACCAAGCAGTCTCATAAAGGAAAAGCTAAGAAGGCAAAAGCAGGTACCCAGAAAACTCTTTGGAGTTATTCCTTGGGGACTCGCCTCTACCTAGGTATGCCTGGTGCAGAGGGGGGACCCCAGCTTCCCACCATACTCGATGCGAGGAGCACCACAGAATCCACCAGTGGAGGTACAAGCAGTAAACATCCCAGAAGGTGATCTTACTGTTCCAGATGTTAATCCTGCAGAGTCACCCATACTCTGAGCCTGCCCCTAGTGGGGTCCTTGGGAATGGGGAGGCACGGTGAGTCCCAGGTCTGACTAGAAGGGTGCTTCCCTGCTCCTGAGCCATGCCTTTCAAAGGACAAGATTATGGGCCACTTTTTCAGAAAGTCCTTTCTACCCTAGGACTAAGCAGTTCAGAACTCAGAGGAACTCCCTTTAAAGGAGCAGCATTTCGTTCTCATTTGGTGATATCTTCTAAGTCCATCCCATTACCTGAGTTATTTAAAAGGTTACCTATAGTGGAAGGGGATGCCCCCTTCACCAATACAAAACACAAAAATACAAAACACATGCCAATGTGCTCACTTAACATATAAGGGTGCTGTCTCTCTTTGGTGCCAGGGCTTGCCTCATGTGGATCTCCCAAGTAATGGTTGATCCAGGCATGGATGCTACCAAATCATGACCTTACTGTGTAAATTGATTGAGGCCCCAGGAGTTTGTCAGCATTCATTGTCATAGCCAGGAATATGGCCACTAATGTGGTTGCTATGAGAGCCTGCTGGTTGACTTATTGGATAGTTGACAGTGCTTCTAGAAATAATCTGGCTGCAGCTCCTTTGGAACTGCATAAATTTTTGGGGGGCAGAACATTTGCATAAAATACTAGTTGTGACAAAAGACAAGCTATACCTTTGCCCCTGCCTCCCCCACCCCCAAAAAAGATGATAGTAAAAGACCTTATTCCTTTCACCCCCAAAAAGGAGGTTTTCATTACAGAGGCTTTTGTGGATAGAGTCCAGCCTGAACCAGTTCACGTTCTACCAGAAATGCAGCCTTCATCAACTCCAAGCTGTGACGTCCTTCCCCAGCACCACCTGTGAAGCTCTCACTTGGGGCTACCAGCAGACAGGAACGTCAGGTTTATTCTTACCCTTTACAGCTCTAGCACAGGTCTCACTAGATCCCACTGCTAGGCAGCACCACCAGTCACTTTCTGTAACCCTTTGCCTAAGTCTCTCTATAGCTTGTTACTTTGTGACTGTGTGTCTATGCTGTTCCCAACCCCCTTGTATCTTTATATTTAAAGCATACAACTCTGGGTTGCTCTGGATACTTGACTTGTTCTGTTTCGCAGATCATAACAGCAATAAAGGAAAAGGAAAGTGTTAGTATATTTGCTATCGATGTTGTTTTTATACTTTTATACCTTTTAATGAAAATAACTCAGTAAAACACCGACAAGGCGGACGTTTGGCCCTGCTATCTTGTTTTATTTTAAAAATTTATCTTCCACATGAAGGCAGAGAGAAACTTGGCAGAAGGCCGAACGCTCTGACCGTAAAACCAACATGATAAGAATGCCTTGTACTTTGAAAGCTATGACCAAATAGAAAGCAGAAATTGAAAACAAGTAGAAGTATTTAAGTTTTTAATAACCTATGTGTTCCAGAGTTGGGAAAAATAAAAGCCGATAGGACTCGCAACCGATTGGAATATTATTTACCCAACAACATGGTTCTCACCAGACAAAAATGCAAAGACTTAGGCATCATACCGGGTAAAGAGGACGTGCAAATGGATACAGGAGGAAAGCAAACAAAAATTACTTATTATTACCATCCGTACGAGAATGTAACCAAGATAAAAGACAAGCCAGAGGCGAAAGAAATCTTGACTCACGAAAGTCCAGCCATAGATTGGGATGTAACTAATCTACCAACTTGGCCTCTAAATAATGAAGGCAACAGCTTCCTGAATTTAGATCAAGAAATAGAAGAAGCAGAGGGACAGGGAACTTCCCAGGATATGGCTTGGTCTATGAAAGAGTTTAATTCGTCAGTATCAAGTGACGAGGGCTCAATGCCACCACTGGAATCCTCTGACTGCTTTGAGGAGTTTAAAATCAGGCCGCAGCCTATTACAACGTATATGGAGGAGATAAATGAATCTGAACAATTTAACTTAAAAGCAACAATGACGAAGGATGATTGGTGCCAGATGGTATCTCAATCACTCACTCAAATTGCTAAATTTGTGGCCGAAGCAAATTCTCTGCTAACAACGTTAACAGAACTTATTGTAAAAAGGGAGCTCTATACCAATACAGAGACAAAGAATATAAAAACAGGCACGCAGGCATGTCAGACAACCCAAAGGTTAGACTCCCATCTAGTGGTGGAAAAAGTGAAGAGCTCCAAGTATCCAAATCAAGCTGTAAAAAAGAGTAAAAATATTAAATCCACTAGGAGCCATTGCAGATGCCAAATGAAATTTGATAGACTCTTTAAATTATTGGAGATACCAAAAGAGCTAACTAAAAAGAAGAAAAGAAAAAGAAATAGAAAGAAGAAGAAATGTAAGACAAAGATCAAAACTCTCCCTATATCAGAACACTCTCAATTAAATCCAAACGAGAATGTACAAGGAATATTAACCATGGAAAATAAGTTAGACAATCTTAACCTTTCATCGCAAATTCAGAATCCTACTACGCATGATCTGACAAATACGGCTACGGACAATACAAAACCTTTGTTCCCAATTCAAAATGGTAGGGAGTGGGATCTAACTTTAAACGACAAAAAGTTGGCAATAATAAACTTCCCAAAACCAAAAGGATATCTAACGCAGAAAGAAAGAAAGCAACATCTAATAAAGATTGTCAATGAATCATCTCCTGGACTTATATGGATAACAGATATTGTAAACATCAAATACCTTTATTATAATTATATTAATGCGAGAGTTATACTAACACTCTTGTCGAAATATAAAACAAGATTATTATATAGTAAGAGAGAACTGTTATCAGTGCACAATATATATATAGTTAGAGTTTTTGAAAACTTAGCCCCCCCGCAAAGACTAACGGTACCTTCTTTTAATTATGATAAATCTCCACTCTTACTGCAAGATGAAGAGCTGGACGTGAAGTCCACCATACCGGATACAAAGGATGAGATAAATAAAGATGCAACCCAATTTTTACCGGAAGAGCTAACCTTATTAGACACCTTTGCCACTTTGTCTGCTGAGGCAAAGGTAGAAATTTGGACTGAGCTTAAAAAGTTAATGACAGCATTAAAAGAACTAGAATACAAAGAAGAAATCCAGAACTTAGCTACTTCTAGAAATGAGAAAAGTATAAATCAAGGGATATCCGAGTCGATTGGGATTAAACAGGACTCCAACAGTGAGAAGGACATCTATCAAATTTCAACAGAGGCCAGAGAATTAGAATTACAACTGAGCAAGCCAACTATACAGAGACAGATCAATATTGCAGGATCGGTTGAGATCGTAAGCTCAGAGTTAACTCCCCTCTATCAAAATAGTAAATGACATAATAGAAATTTAAAATTTTCCACCCTAAAGATCCTATCGTGGAATATTGCTGGATGGGGTAACAAAGTTACAGATATAGCATGCATGAAATTTTTGGAGCAATTTGACATATTACTACTACAAGAAACCTGGGCAATGGGTGAGTTGGGTTTTGATGGTTACTCGGCATACCAATTAGAAGCCACCCCTAGTTTTAGGGGTGGATGTCCAAAAGGCGGTATATCTACGTTTATATCAACGGCAATTAATGTTCCTATTATTAGATGTGAACCCTTACCAGAATTGGCCATTGCTGTAATCTTAAAACTCCCGAGGCACCCTGTAATATTACTAAATGCGTATCTTCCTCCAAGCAGAGACAAAAAATCGGGCACTAATAAAATTGACAAGCTGGAGATATATATAGCTAAGTTAACTTCACGTCACCCAGACACATTAGTAATAGCTGTCGGAGATTTTAACGCCAGGGTAGGTTCAACGGATGAAGCTCTGTTCACTAAATATCAAATGATAGTTCCCTTTTTGGATGCCCCAATTCCCATGCCCACAAGACAAGCAAAAGACAGTGGCATAAATTATATAGGCCTTTGCCTAATGCAGATGATATTTAAATTAAATCTAATCCTTCTGAATGGGCGTGCGATAGGAGATTTAGAAGGGGAATATACATATTTTTCAACTAGAGGAGCATCTACAATAGATCTAGGTATAGTTTCTCAAGAACTTTATCAATCAATTAGTAGATATGTGATCATAGATCAACCTGAAAGTGACCACTCACCTGTAAATATAGTGCTGAATTGTGGAGGAGGCCAAATATCTACCGAACCTCAAACGTTTTCCATCTCTGACTGTGAAATTCATCTGAGTAGGCTTAAATGGATACCTAAATTAGAAAAGGAGGTTATAGACAGATTAAATGCCCCAGATAGCTTGATTTTAAAGGAACTTATACTCTGAAATAACCAAACGTCTAACCCCTACCACCAATTCCAACAGCTGATAAACAATCTTCAAGCGATCTTGATGGTAAATATAAAAAACAAACCGAAAAATCGGGCACAGAATTCCAAACCATGGTTTGATCATGAATGTGTGGAGAAAAAAAAAATTTAATAGCCACTTTCAAAACTTACAAGCAAAATAAGTCCCAAGATCTATTACAGGTATATTGCGAAGCAAGAAGACAGTACAAACAGCTAGTTAATAGAAAAAAGAAAATAGGACTGAAAGAAATATGGCAATGTCTCACTTATGCATCTAAATTTAAAAAATCAACTTTGTTTTGGAAATTAATAGCGAATAATTGGCCAAAAGCACATACCAATCTAGACTGTTACATCTCTCCACTAGTATGGGAAAACTACTTTGCTAATATATATAAGAATGACCAAGAATACCATCTTAGAACTAATGGAAATAAGATGAGTGTATCTGAATGGGAACCCGTAACTGTAAATGAAATTTTAGAATTAATAACCAATCTGAAACCAAATAAAGCCCCAGGACCAGATAACATCCCTGTGGAATTTTTTAAAAACTAATGCAGCATGGTGGGCTCCAGTACTTGCGACCATATTTTCTTATATTGACCATACTATGCAAATACCTATCGATTGGGGTATGGCCATAATAGTTCCAATTTATAAAAAAGGCTCATTGTTTGACCCAGCTAATTTTAGACCTATAAGTTTATTCAATATAATTAGCAAACTATATGCTGCCCACCTTCATAGTAAACTAAATACATGGATTGAAACTGAACATATTCTGGCCCATGAACAAGCAGGCTTCTGGGTGAGTCGCTCAACCATTGACCATGCTCTGGTCCTACTACATCTGGTGTAGAAATATGCTGGAAAAACTAAGAGTGCTTTATTCACTGCTTTTATTGATTTGAAGACAGCCTTCGACTCAATATCCAGAGTTAAATTATGGGGAAAATTAGGTAATACCAATATAGATACTCATTTGCTGTTATTAATACGGGGGTTATATGAGAATACATATCTCCGGGTTAAGTGTAATAACAAAGGCCACTTAACAAACCCTATACCCACATATAAAGGAGTAAAACAAGGGTGTATACTGGCCCCACTTTTATTTAACATCTATATAAATGCAGTAGTCAACAGCTTAGCATCAGTTCTTTCACATCCTCCAAGGTTAGCGGAAACCCCAAGGTATATACTTTTATATGCAGATGATTTAGTATTAATCTCGAGAACTCCTATAGGCTTAAAGCGTTTATTGTCTGCTTTGGCTGTATTTTGTTCACAGGAGCATCTTATAATAAATCATGAAAAAATAAAAGTTATGATTTTTACAAAAAAAAGAAGGTTGAACCATCTCTGGCGTCTAAATGGATATTTAACAGACCAAGTAACAGCTTTCAAATATTTGGGGATAACTTTTCAATCATATAACTCCTGGCAATTACATACGAAAATGGCAATCTTAAACGCGAAAAGAACCTTGAAAGCCTTATTAACCTTTTTTTATAATAAAGGGGGACAGATTATACCTGCAGTTATAAAGGTCTTTGAGGCAAAAATAATACTGCAGTTGATCTGTGGTACACAAGTCAGTACTTGTTTGAAATTTACATCTCTGGAAGCAGTGCAAAACTTCTTCCTTAGATCTATTTTAGCAGTTCCTCCTTGTGTGCCAAATTTTATTTTAAGATTAGAAACAGGATTACCATCTATAGAATCCCGTATTTGGTGTCACAGAATCACTTTCTGGCTAAAATTAATATTTAATCCAATAGGGTTGGCTCCCCATACCCTAAGAGATAGCTCCAGTCTACATGGGAAAAGTTATTATTAAATAAAATATCAACCTTGGGTTTTACTATTCCAATGATTTTAGAAATGGGCTATACAAAGGCCAAGGTAAATATATTACAGAGAGTCAGAGACATCGATAATCAGCAACAACTGATGTTAGTTAGGAAACATAGGTATAATATCAAATCCTTGGTGCCTATGGCATACCTATCTAATCTTACTTTACCTAAATGGCGCAGAGCATTTACATTGACAAGATTCAATATCTTGCCATCGGCGCTTTTAGAGGGCAGATTCAAAAAAGTTCCATATAACGACAGAAAATGTCCATGTGGTAATGATGAGGTTGAAACAGTCACGCATGTCTTACTATACTGCCCCTTTTATTTTGACCTTAGAAGCCAGTTAATTACACCCATTTTAGACTCATTACCTGGTAGAAGTGCAGCATTTTATGTGGAGTACCTATTTGCTGACCAATTTACTGCTGTAACGCAGAAAATTGCCAAATTCTGTGCTATAGCCATTCAATGTAGGAAAACTTTGGTAACCTGAATGCTTTTTAAGATGGTTTAAATTGTTTTAACAGTTTATGGTGTAGCAAATATTTGTATGTTGGAATATTTTTATGTTTGGTCTATGACCGCAATAAAATCTATCTATCCCCCAGCCAAGGATCAGGCCTTTGGTAAACCAAATAAGTATTTATTTAATATTAGAAATAAGATTACTGAAGGAATGTTTCACAAACGTATGGTTTCATCTGTATTCTGTTAGGTACTTGACTTCTTACTAATTGCCTCAGAACTCTGACTCACTCTCAACACCACCACCTCCAAACCTCCAACCTCTCTCTCAACCTCTCAAAGACACCACCTCAACCACAACCTCTCAGATTCAACTGTCATGCTTCCATTTATACTCCCAGCCATTCAAACGCTCAGCCAATCATCCAACATTCTACTGCTCATGTACTCCCCCTCCTCTTTCACTCTACTTACCATATATCTTCTATATAACCAGCACTTACCATATTTACAATATAAGCAGGAACATCACATTTCCCCCCCCTTAAAATAACAGCAAAGTATTATTCCTATTCTAGGATTCATACGACGCGTTAATAAAAAACAAGTCTCTTAGGGGAAAATGTCCTTTTCGCACCCACGTCTGGGTCACGTCACTGCAGTCCCGGCCATCTGTCTTGAAAGTCCATCGGCTAATACATTGTCCTTGCCTTTTATGAACTTAAAGTCCACCTGGTATTCTTGTAAAGCCCAGGACCACCTCTGCAGCATGGTGTTATTATTTCTCATGGTCTCTAACCATAGCAATGCTCGATGATCCATTGTCACTGTAAATCTTCATCCCCACACGTATGGGCGCAACTTGCTCAGTCCCCACACGACTGCTAGGCACTCCTTTTGGACCGACATATAATTCTTCTCCCGCGATGTCAGCTTACGACTAAGATATGCCACTGGATGTCTGGTGCCTCCCCTCTCTTGCAGCAAGACGACTCCCAGCGCTAGGTCTGACGCATCTGTGGCCACAATAAATGGTTGCTCGAAATCTGGTGCTATCAATACAGGCCCTTGGCACAAGGCTTGCTTTAGAAGGTCAAAAGCCTTTTGACATTCATCCGTCCACACCACAAACTCAGCACACTTTTTTCTTGTTAGCTCATGCAAAGGGGTTGCTATTTTCCCAAAATCTTTTATAAATTTACAGTAGAAACCAGCCACACCTAAAAATGCTCTCCCTTGTTTCCTGATTTCCTCAAGCACTCTTTCATTCTGACTCACTCGTTTGTGTAATGAGAAAGAAATAATCGGGCTTGACTCCTTTAAACTACTGGGATGCTTGGGAAAGGTACATGTTATGTCTGCACCATGAGGCTTTTTAACCCCATGATCTAGAGTCATTAGGATTTTTACTTCTGTAGACAGACTAGTGAAGAAATCCTTCAAGAACCCCAGGGTATCCTGATCAATATTGAGACGAAGTGGCACTAATAACATTCGTAAACAACATTCGTAAACAACACTCTTGTGATCTGCCTGACTCAGGACACACCTGCAATGCTTTGACTGTCAACATATTAGAATGTGCCTCTCTAAATATTTCTTTACTACAGTAAAGGTATAGAAATTTATTCATCTGAGATGTATCCAAACGATCTCAAGATCTTGAACCACAACCACTTGACAAGAAACTGGTTGCTTTAACAAGTTGACCTCACATTCTGATTCGCCAGATGGATATACTTCAGGCTTGAATCTCACCCTGCTTAATTGTATTTCCATCAAGAAATCTGGGTTCCTTCCTCTTTCCCCACAGGATGTATTACACCCATGCCTCGTGGATGTATGAGAAGGAAAACTCTGAAGACTAATGTAGTTTTTAACCAAAGATGTAGGTGGTGCATTTCCAAAGTCCTTCCCCCCCATAAAAGTACCAAATGGGTGAGGTTTCTTTCACAACGTAGTGCACCAATGGAATAGGAAAACTCAGTGGAGCTTTTGTTTTTACCCCACTTTTTCCCACTTTATGACATACCATACTTGATGAACAATATTGTTTGACATCTTCAGAAATGTTTGGCCAATAATAGTGTGCAGCCAATCTTTTCTTGGTCTTCTTTATTCCAAGATGCCCTGAACATGGGACATCATGGGCTACCTCTAGCAATCTGGCTCTGTATTTGCTAGGTACCACCAATTGTTTCACTGGTTCACATTCATTCTGTCTTGCAGCAGGCATCCACAGTCTGTACAGCACACCATTCTCAGACACAGTTTGATCCCTCAAAGTTTCTGTAAAGGGGATTCTGTTTTGGAGGGCTTTCCCCTCTGCTATCATTTTTCAGCTCCTCCCTGAACCTTTGTGTCTCTGTGTTAGACCCCATTAGAAACAGTGTATCTCTCTCCGCAGGCCTGCTAGGGGTTGCTATGGCGACCTCAGGCTTGATAACAGGTTCCACCCTGTTTTCTTCAGCCTCTGTTAAAATGGCTTCTGTTGCTTTGCCAAGTTGTTGTCTGGTCACCACATATATTTTTCCTTGTGCCCCCATAACATCTCTTCCCAGTATCACTGGTTCTTGTTGTTGGGCATTAACACCTACTTTACATATCTCCTCCCTTCCTCTCCACTTTAATTTCATCAGGGCCATGGGTATGCTCTCTGGTTCACCCCTCACTCCTTGGATTGTCACCGGTTCCTGAGGTAATATTTCCTCAGATTTTATCAAATCTGGCCTCAGTAACGTCTGAGCGGCACCAGTATCAAGCAATGCCCAATAATTTGCTCCTTGCACACTCACTTCTTCCCTCAGACTCGAATCAGTCTTTTACATTTGTCCAGTTTATCTGGCAGAACTGAACCTTCTTTGTTTCTAACTCCCTTGGTTCTGTTTTCACTGCCCTTCCCTGAGCAGGATTACCAATGGGGTTGGCAACCTCACATTGAAAACATAGGTGCCCCGGTCTACCACATTTATAACATAATTTCTCCTCCATTTTGGGGTACACAGATCCACTCTGGGGTGTCCTATGCCCTTCAGACTTTATTGGAGGACTCACTCGCTGTGGTACTACATCCTTTCTGCCACCATTATACGGTCTGGGTTTAAACTCTCTCGATGTTTTGCTCACCCAGCCAGTTCTATTTGAGGCAAAGTGATCTGCCAACTCTGCTGCCTCTTGAACAGATTGAGGGGAGCGATCTTTGACAAGGAGCCTTATTTCTGGTGGCAACTGATGGTATAGTTGGTCCAGTATCATGAGGCTTTTCACCTCTTCTACTGATGGAGCTTTGGCACTTCCCATCCACTTTCCAAATATGTCCACCGATTTTGCTCCCAGTTCAACAAAAGACCTTCCTGCCTGGATCTGGCAGTTTTGAAATAACTTCCTGAAATAGTCAGGTACCAGTCTGAATCTTTTGTACACTGCCTCTTTAAACTCGGCATATGTGATGGGCCTGTGTGAGGGGAAATATTGGTATACCTCTGCCAATTCCCCTTTGATCAAATTTGATAAATATTGCATATATTTATCCTCCGGTAGCCCCCACAACTGAGCTGCCTTTTTGAAGGTGTTGAGGTAAATCTGTGGGTCTTGTCCAGGCTCATACACCGCAAAATCTTTTGGTGTAACCTTTATTTTTGTTTCATTTCTGTCCTTTCTTGATTCATCAGAATGAAACTTCTCTCTTTCAGATTTTAACTTTTCCACCTGTATCTCAGCATCCAATACTCGTTGCTTCTCCCTCTCCTCAAACTCCATTCTCATCCTCTCAATTTCCAACTCCCGCTGTTTTCTTTCTCCTCAGCCTCCATCCTCCCTCTTTCAGCATCCATTCTCAATCTCTCAGTTTCCAACTCCCGCTGTTTTTCTTTCTCATCAGCCTCCATACTTAACTTTTCAGTTCCCAACTCACGTTCCCATCTTAACTTCTCTCTTAAATACTCTATATAAGCGGGATTGCTTGAGTACCCTTCTGGGTTCTCTTCTCTGACAGGTTGTTTTTGTTGGAGAGATGTGAATGCTATCAATGCTACTCGCAATTCATCTACCCCTTTACCCTTGTGAGGTAAATTAAATGTTATGCATTTCTCCACCAGCCCTTTCTTTTCATCTTTATATATTCAGCCATGTTTTAGGAGTTCACTCACACTTTCCCACACACTCTTTGCCAGTCACTCTCACAAGTAATCTTTGTTTGTTATTTCTTTTAGCTACACCACTTTTAGGGACTCTCTATTGTTCGTATCCCACCGCTACAGCCACCACATGTGATGTCCTTCCCCAGAACCACCTGTGAAGCTCTCACTTGGGGCTACCAGCAGACAGAAATGTCAGGTTTATTCTTACCCTTTACAGCTCCAGCACAGATCTCAATAGATCCCACTGCTAGGCAGCACCACCAGTCACTTTCTGTAACCCAAACTCCCAGAGACTTTGCCTAAGTCTCTCTATAGCTTGTTACTTTGTGACTGTGTGTCTATGCTGTTCCCAACCCCCTTGTATCTTTATATTTAAAGCATACAACTCTGGGTTGCTCTGGATACTTGACGTGTTACAATCTCTCCCTTCACTGCTGCCACCATTAGATACAGTTTCTGTTCAGCCTTGGTAATTACCTTGTCCTCCCTTCTAGTCTGTATATTCCCCCAGCCAAGGATCAGGCCTTTGGTAAACCTAATATGTATTTATTTAATATTAGAAATAACAAGATTACTGAAGGAATGTTTCACAAGCGTATGGTTTCATCTATATTATGTTAGGTACTTGACTTCTTACTAATTGCCTCAGAACTCCAACTCACTCTCAACGCCACCACCTCCAACCTCTCTCTCAACCTCTCAAAGACACCACCTCAACCACAACCTCTCAGATTCAACTGTCATGCTTCCATTTATACTCCCAGCCATTCAAATGCTCAGCCAATCATCCAACATTCTACTGCTCATGTACTCCCCCCTCCTCTTTCACTCTACTTACCATATATCCTCTATATAACCAGCACTTACCATATTTACAATATAATCAGGAACATCACACAAGCCTGGCCCCATCCAGCCCCCTCAGGGGACTAAGTTCTGATGTCAGGTCCTCGAGGTCAAGGCCAAGCTGCAGGACTTTGTCTGGGTTTGGTAGCAGACAACGCCAGATGTATGGGTAATACAAACAATGTCTCAGGGACTCAAACTGGAATACTCCTCTTGTCCACTTAATCATTTGTACCCCACACCAGTCTTCAGGGACTGGGTCAAGGCTCACAACATGTCGCAAGAAATAGAACTCTATCGGGAGCGATAGAGCTGATCCTAGTGGGGGAGGAGTAGTTAAGGGTATGCTCCCACCTGTTCCTAGTCTCCAAGAAATAGGGGGCTCTCAGGCTGTCTATAGTGTCAGGTCCCTCATCAAGATTTTTTTTAGATGTGGTTCCATATGGAAACATTAAAGGAGACATTACAATTGGGAGATTTTTTTTGCATCCATAGACCTCAGGAGGCCTACCTCCACGTCCCAATATTCCCAGCTCATCAGAAATTTCTCAGTTTCAGAGATGCAAACAGACATTTTCAGTACAAAGCAATGCCATTTGGGTCACCTCAGCACCTTAAGTGCTCAGGCAGCAGAAAAGTCACACTTACCCATATTTACATGACCTGTTTATCTATCAGGTCTCTGGTGCTACTTCAAGCACAAGGAGATCTTCAGTGAATGCTGGATTGCCTGAGGAGTCACGGGTTCCGCATCAATGCTGAGAAGAGCCACCTGGCTCCTCCCATCAGCTAATCCACCTGAGGGCCCTGATAGACACCTCCGCAAGGTCTATCACTTCGGCCCCAGACAGACTCACCAAGTTTCAATTCACAGTCCAGAGCCCTATAGCCTGCAGCTGGGCACATCTGAAGAGCTTGGCTCTGTATGCAAACTCCTGTTCTCCTGCATAGATTTAATCCTGTGGGCCAGGCCTCACACCAGACACCTACAGTGGCTCCTGCTTCCTCCCCAGGAAGACATAGCAGACAATTTCCACAAGCCTATACTCCTACCCATAGGCAGTCCCTCAGATAGTGGCTTCTACACAGGTATCTTCTCAAAAGAGTTCCAAACAAATTCCCCCAGTGAATCATAGACATGACAGATGCCATCTTTCAGGGCTGGGGGTCCCACTATCTGCACCACATGGTGCAAGGGTCATGAGGCACAGGAGAGAAAGGACACAGCATAAATTGACTGGATCTCAGGGCAGTAGCCCTAGCCCTCAAACCTTTCAGGTACGTACTCCTTCACAGACATGTCTTGGTCTTAACCAACAATGCCTCAGCCATCATGTTTGAATAACGGGACTCCAGACCGCATTCCCTTCAGCTGGAGGAGCAGGGCATCATGGAATGGATGGAACAAAATTTGACTTAGGTGACAGTTCAGTATATCAAGGGGAAGGCGGATGTAACAGCAGACTTTCTCAGCAGACGTGGTCCTTCGAAGGGAACAGGCCCTCAGCATCATTCAAATGCATCCAGTCCAACTGGGCCACTCAGTCCTTGCCCTCTTTGCATCTAATCTCAACCATGAGCCCCAGGTTTTTCTGTCAGGCACCAATCCTCGGGAGTAGAGGGAAGGTGAGCACTCAACATCCTGTGGCCCCAAGGGCCTCCTCTTCGCCTTTCCTCCAACTTTGTATGACTACTGCAAAAGGTCAGGCTAGCGTTCCTGATGGCTATCACCTCAGCGAGGAGGATGGTGGAACTGAGCACTTTGTCATTTCAGGGCAACCTCTGCATTTTTCATACAATCAAAGTGATACTCAGATCTAATCCTTCTCACATTCCTAAAGTTAATTCTATCTTCCATAGGTCAGAGATACTGGGCCTCCCTTTTTGCCCTGGCCCTTCACATCCATCTGAAAAGTTATGATACAAATTGGACGTGAGGCGGGCACTTAACATTAAATGCACCAAGACATTTAGGCTGACCTCTAGTCTGTTTCCTTCCATGCCTCCTCCATGGGAGGGGGGAGGCCCAGTTGGCAACCAAATGGATTAGGGCCTGTATTGCATTAGCTTACGAGTCTCAACAGCTTAGGGCTCCTGGTCACGTCACAGCCAATTCCACCAGGGCAGCAGCAACTTCTGCAGCTTTTGCCGCTAATGCCAGCAGTGCAGAAATCTGCAGAGCAGCCACCTGGGCAGTGCCATCTACACTCACTAGACACTATAAAGTGGACACTTGCGCTGCTGCTGAAGTGGCCCTTGGATGTCATGTCCTTCAGTAGTGCTACCTTTAGAGCTGCAATTTCCCACCCAAAACAGACTCAGGCTCTGGTAGGTCCCAGTGTGGGGCTATGTGGGTGAGTCTGCCAGGAAAATGTAACATTGGTCACTTACCATGAAGGGTCTTTTTCTGGCAGATGAAACCCACTTAGCCAAGCCACACCCTGTACTCACTCGCTCACTGCTGCAAGACATAGGTTCTTACCGTTAGGGTTAGGCGTTAGTGTTTTTTTTTGTGGGCATGGCCCAGTTTCTACGTTGTTTCTAGGGTTTAACTCCACAGGTACACAGTCTTAGCACTCGGCTAGAATGGAACCTGAAACAAAGAAGATGCTGAGAGGGAAGAAGGAGGAACATTCAAATTAACAATAGGGATTTCCTGCCTGGGCTGCTAGAGCATGATAACCCAATGTGGGGCTATGTGGGTTTTGTCTGCTAGAAAAAGACCCTTCACGGTAAGTGACCAACGTTCCAATCTCAATGTTTTTATGGGAACGGAACGGAACAGGCCGGAACGGGCCCTTTTTAAAAGAAATTGATGCCAAAAACACTGGGATGTGTTAGAGACACTTGAGAACAACATTTAGGAACAAAAACCATTCCGATAGGATTTTTTATTAACCCTTCAACAACCAAAATGTCCTCCAGAACTGAATGAAACAGCCCAGAACGGCAACTTCCCAGCGAGCCAGATCCACCAAATTCACCAGTCCAACATGACTACATGGGATGCATGCAGTAAGACACAAAACTTCTGCGCAAACCACGTTCTGATACCCGTTCCGGGCTATAATACGCTTTTACGTAAAACAGCCCTGAATGGCGACTTCCCAGCTAGCCGGACCCACCAAATTCACCAGTCCAACACGACTACATGGGATGCATGCAATAAGACACAAACCTTCCGCACAAACCATGTTCTGATACCCATTCCAGGCTATAATACGCTTTTATGTAAAACAGCCCAGAACGGTGACATCCCAGCGAGCCAGACCCACCAAATTAACCAGTCCAACACGACTACATGGGATGCATGCAATAAGACACAAAACATCAGCATAAACTACGTTCCGATACCCGTTCCGGGCTATAATACGCTTTTACGTAAAACAGCCCAGAACGGTGACTTCCCAATCAGCCAGACCCACCAAATTCACCAGTCCAACACGACTACATGGGATGCATGCAATAAGACACAAAACTTCCGCGCAAACCACGTTCTGATACCTGTTCCGGGCTATAATGCGCTTCTATGTAAAACAGCCCAGAACAGCAACTTCCCAGCGAGCCAGACCCACCAAATTCACCAGTCCCACATGTTGCTGCCTCTCCTTTTGTTGGGAAATGGGAGATAACACAGGATGACCCAGGAACCTCTGGGGTGATCAGCAATAACCTTTTTTGCTGTTTGTAGGTCCACTAAGCAGCACTATTGGTGCTGCTACCAGGTTCCAAATGGCTGGTGAATTGGGGAGAGAGAGAAAGAGAGAGATTGGAGGGGCAAGTCGGCTGGCGGAAGGGGGAGAGAAATTGAATTTGCCTTCTGTGAAATAGATTGCTATCACAGGAAAAAACCGGGTCCCAAGAGTGCTCTTGTGTGCTTGGGCTCAGACTCCACCTCTGCCTTGTATTCAAGTTCTAGGCCAAACCTCACCAGTTTGCTTTCTGTGAAATGAGTTTCTGACACAACTACTTTCAAAATCAAGGTTAGTAAAGTCTGGAACCTGTGGGAGGGACTCCTACTCATTGGGCAGAGCGCATGTTGTGGAGGCAGAAGAACTTTCCAGTCAAAAGGCTCTCAGGCAAGAAGGCTGGAGAACAGGACCTTGGACAGCCACTGCCAGTCTGAGGGCCAAACTAGATGAGATACCAATCATGCAATAAACAATTGCACGATGAGCTTTGCAACACTAAATTGAAGGTGCAGGGCAGCTGATCCCTAGTGGGGTCCTGACATGGGGGCTTTAGTCCCTGCACCTGCTATTTACATTGGGGAACATTATTATTATTATTATTATTATTATTATTATTATTATTATTATTATTATTATTATTATTATTATTATTATTATTGTACCACCTCCTTTGCCGAAAATGCCACACCACTGTACCAGTGTATATCAACAAAATCACAAAACAAAGGAATCAGATGTCAGGGTTGAGGTCAGTCCCTCTGACATTATCTGGCCTACAAAGTGGTGGGGCAAGCATCCATTCCTCCACCCAGAAAAGGTTTAGCATACCTGTTCTATATACGGCTACGATGACACAAATAAATAAATATAACTATAAAGAGTAGTTCTGAAATACTGTAATGATTTTTCATTCTTCTAAAGATATTTTAACATATAGCATCATTAGCTATATTCTTTGGAAAAATATGAATCCAGTAAAAAATAAACACACATAATAAGAAGTAAAACAATGTATACAAATATGTGTAAATTATACAGCCACGAGAGTGGCTGTATACTATAGTCAACGGGGATTTTTCACATTCTGCAATGTTAAATGGAAAATATCCCCCCATGCCATTCTGAGGCTTCCCATAAGCTCATTTCAAAACAAAACCTTACACAACTTATAGTTCTGAACTCAGAAACACTTGCTTAACAACCCTGTCAATTTTCATGGCGATACACAAAACAGTCAGAGGGATTCGAGAGTTCAAAGTCTAAAAAGAGAAAAAAATACTCAGAGCCCTTTTGGACTTTTTTCTGCGAGTTCTCATAATCTGTTGAAATTCATTAAAAATCAGCCATGTTCACAGAGTACCTGCAATCCTAATACTGACCTTGCCCCATACTCTGACCTTCATCTGCTGCAGTTTAAAAGTTAAAAAAAATGCCTGGTTGATTTTTAATTAATTTAAGAAATTTTGGCTGGAAGCCTATTATAACCCGGGGCATGCTCAGTAAGGACCAACTGTCAATGTTCTAAAAGCCTCACAGATGCTGGACTTGGCTAATAAGAGGGCCACATCCACACCAGACTTGATTTCACTTGAGACAGTCATGGCTTCCCTCAAAGAATCCTGGGAAGTGTAGTTTGTGACGGGTGCTGAGAGGAGACTCCTATTCCCCTGAGAGAATGGTTTAACAGTCAGCCACTCTGATTAAAGGTCTGTGAGAGAAACAGGGCGTCTCCTAGCAACTCTCAGCACCCTTTACTAACTACACTTCCCAGGATTCTTTGAGAGAAGCCATGATTGGCTTTGAGCCATGGCTTTGAGAGAAGCCATGATAAATTGTTTTTAAAAGATGTGTTTTTAAATTTGTATATTTGTTTTTAATGTTTTTAGTTATTGTAAACCACCCAGAGAGCTTCGGCTATGGGGCGGTATATAAATACACTAAATAAATAGATAAATAAATAATGATTGTCCAAAGTGTAATAGAGGCCTGGTGTGGATGTGGCCAGGGACCGCTTTGTTTTACATTTGGGTGGGAGGTAGGGTTGCCAGGTTCAAGGCCTGAGACTGATCCTGTATCTTTAGGAGAAGAGAAAGTCAGCCAAGTGCCGGTGTTCTTGCAACATTGTAATGGGAAAAACCACAAGGTAGAATTGTCCCTTCCCCCTGCCCAACTGTGAAAGATACAGAAGACGTCTTGGTTGGCAGGCCCAGCCTGGTCAGTTTTACCTATCCTAATCATGATTGCGTAGGAGTATATCCGATTCAACTCAATAATCATACAAATGATCAGACCTGCCTTTTCCCTCCTTCCCCTTTCCTCTCCCTTTCTCCTCCCTCCTTCTTCCACCTTCCCTGCCCACTCCAGCCCTCCGTCCCTCCCCCCCAGTCAGTTTTACCTATCCTAAGCATGATTGCACAGGAGTAAATCCCACTGAACTCAATCAACATGCAAACGACCACATGTGTCCTCCTTCTCCCCTCCCCCTCCTGCCTGCTCCCATCCCAGTCCTCCCCTCTGCCTTTCCATCCCTCCCCCTCCTCCCTTCCCCATCCCCTGTGGTCAGTTTCACCTATCCTAAGCATGATTGCCCAGTGTGTGTGTGTAAATCCCACTTAACTCAATAAGCATGCAAATGATCAATCCATTCTCAGCAAACTTTGCACAGGATCCCATTTCTTACCTCCCAGATTAAAAAGGGAAATTCGCTAATAGGCAAAAAACCTTATGGTTTAAGAATGTACCTATAGCCCACAGATATTTCTACCAAACTTTAAAAAGCAGGGAAATTGGGCAGCTATAGTGAATGCACCAGGGGAGCAGGAGACCTGAACTCCTCTCTGAGATATTGTACTGCCCTACAAAGTTGTCAAAATACAAACACAATTTGGGTTGGTCTTTCACAGTCCAATCCACTTGCTGTGTAGCTTGGAAGAATTTGGTAACATGTACCTCTGAGCATATGGTGGTGGTGGCGGCAACACCTGTAATCAGCCCAAATAATAGAAAGAAGATATGTCCTGTGCTGATCTTGTTTTAGCCGGGAGGAAGCAACATTATTAAGACAGTTGATATAGTTCAGATGGTCACTTTAAATATGTCTGATTTACTTTGCAATTTTAGTGAAGTTTTCTATAGGAAATCATTTGCTTTTGCTTTTGTTTCTATGAATATGTGAAGTACAGCAACACTTTGCAAAATTTATACTAAAAAAACTCCAAACATAATTGTGGAATAATGGCACTGACTTCTGCAAAATAGTCTCCAGTAGACCTCAGAAGTGTCTCAATTTGCACAAGATAAAACAGTGGGACGTGAAATATATTCTAGCAGAATTCTAGGTGTGCTCTATGTTTTTAATTGATCGTGAACACCTTGCCTTAAATGAAGTGGTTTAAACATAGCAGGCTGAAAACATGCATCCTCTTTTTTCCAACAACTAGAGTCATTGCTAAAGTAGCAACATATTGTAATCAGTCTGATTTTACATTAAACTGCAGTTTCAGGTCCAACTGTCAATGCACCCAAAATAGAAATAGAACATAACCTCCAGTTTGAAACAAAAAGTATCTTCACTATCATATGACATTGACCAATAAAAAGGCTTTGAAATTAATAAAAATAAATTTGACACAGATTTCTAGGATGAATAATGAGGGAAATAAAATTTTCCAGTTTAGATTCTCTGTAGAAACATTAGTAACACAGGAAAGAAGCAAAGTAAGAAGAACACCAACAAACATACAAAAATATAATTCTCCATCTTTAGAGATTGCAGGTGTTGCCACCACTCACCATATGCTCAGAGGCACATGTTACCAAATTCTTCCAAGCTACACAGCAAGTGGATTGGACTGTGAAAGACCAACCCAACTTGTGTTTGCATTTTGACAACTTTGTAGGGCAGTACAATATCTCAGAGAGGAGTTCAGGTCTCCTGCTCCCCTGGTGCATTCACTATAGCTGCCCAATTTCCCTGCTTTTTAAAGTTTGGTAGAAATATCTGTGGGCTATAGGTACATTCTTAAACCACAAGGTTTTTTGCCTATTAGTGAATATATATATATTCTAAAACAACATTAGGATATAAATGTAACATAATATAAATAGCAGCAACTGAACCAATATTTTTGTGAATAGTTTGCAAAATAAACAGAACACAAATGTACTCTTTTGTGCAGGTAGGCGTGCAAGATCATTTCAAGTAGAGAACAGTATTTATCAGCACTGAAAATAATCATATAACATTAGACAAGATCATGTTATAGAGGAAAGCATTTTTGCCTGTGGCATGGATTCTTCATTTGTCACAACACTTTGGACATTTGAATATGCCACAAGGAGCTTGATTTATCTCAAGGCAGGACAGATGGTACCAGTCCTGACAGACTCCCTGGCAGAGAATCAGTGTGTCCTCCTTGGGTTTCTTGCACAGATTACCCATTAAACACAATGACCAAGATGAATTATAGTACTGTTGTACTGCTGAAGATAAGAATGCAATTGTAGACAATGATCCTTTAGGCACATTTCTTGAGACAGGAGTGTTGAAATTGTTCATGACTTTCTGATTTATTTGTTTCTTTGTTCTCTGCTGCTGTCTCTGAATTGCACTTGGTTGTGGAAGTAATGCATTCTTGCTGAGCAGTTCCGTAGCAATCCACTGCCGTACAGGGACCATGTCTACTGGGAAGGGGATTGGAGAGCCACTGCACAACACATGTGCAAACAGACATACAAACACCCCACAGTTGGAAGAGTCCTTTTGAACTGGTATGTCAAGAGGTGCATAAATGATCCACTCTGACCAATTCATTGCTGAAGCTGACTGCATCTCTATAAATGTTTGCAGCATGTTGGTGTACTTGGTGGAGATGCCATGTTTGGAATCAAGATACAGAATAATTTTCCACTTGAAGAATACAATGAATGAATGAATGAATCAATGAATCTTTATTTTTACCCCACCCTTTTTCCAAAACTGGAACTCAGGGCGGCTTACAAATAGGTAAAAAACATACAAAAATATACAATTAAATTAGAATTAAACTATTCGTAACATTAAAATCATGAAACTTACACTTAAGATACTAAGCAATTTAAAACATTGAGAATAGGACCATAGAACAATACAACGGACCTTATGAGGCCCTATCTTAAACATCTTCTAGTCCAAAAGCCTGTCGGAATAAAAAAGTCTTTGCCTGCTGACGGAAGGCTAGCAAGGAAGGGGCCATTCGTGCTTCCCTAGGAAGAGAGTTCCAGAACCTGGGGGCACCCACCGAGAAGGCCCTATCTCGTGTCCCCACCAATTGCGCTTGCGAGGGTGTTGGGACTGAGAGAAGGGCCTCTCCTGAAGATCTCAGGGCCGGGCAGGCTCATATGGGGAGATATGCTCTGACAAATAGCCTGGACCTAGGCCGTATAGAGCTTTATAGGTCAAAACCAGCACTTTGAATTGTGACCGGAAACAAACTGGCAGCCAGTGGAGCTGTTGTAACAAGGGGGTTGTATGGTCCCTGTAACCAGCCCCAGTTAGCGCTCTGGTTGCAGCTCTTTGTACCAGTTTAAGTTTCCGAACAGTCTTCAAAGGCAGCCCCACGTAGAACGCGTTACAGTAATCTAAATGGGATGTAACTAAGGCATGCATCACTGTAATCAAATCAGGCATCTCCAGGAACGGGCGCAGCTGGCGCACCAGTCTTAGCTGGGCAAAAGCACTCATGGCCACTGCAGAGATCTGGGCCTCCAAGTTCAAAGCTGAGTCCAGGAGCACACCCAAACTGCGAACCTGTGTCTTCAGGGGGAGTGTAACCCCATCCAGCACAGGCTGAATCCCTATTCCCTGATTTGCCTTTCGACTAACCAGGAGCACCTCTGTCTTGTCTGGATTTAATTTCAATTTGTTTGCCCTCATCCAGTCCATCACTGATGTCAGGCACTGGTTCAGGACCAGGACAGCTTCCTTGGCTTTAGGTGTAAAGGAAAAATAGAGTTGGGTGTCATCCGCATACTGATGACACCGAACCCCAAACCCCCGGACAACCTCACCCAGCGGTTTCATGTAGATGTTATATAACATGGGGGACAAAACTGAGCCCTGAGGGACCCCATATGTCAATGGCCAAGGAGTCGAACAGGAATCCCCCAGCACCACCTTCTGGGTTCATCCCTCCAGGAAGGAGCCGAGCCACCGCAACACAGTGCCCCCAAGTCCCATCCCAGCAAGGCGGCCCAGAAGGATACCATGGTCGATGGTATCGAAAGCCGCTGACAGGTCCAGTAGAACTAACAGGGACACACTCCCCCTGTCCAGCTCTCTGAGTAGGTCATCCACCAAGGCGACCAAAACCGTCTCTGTCCCGTAGCCGGGCCTGAAACCAGACTGAAATGGGTCAAGATAATCCATTTCATCCAAGAATCTCTGGAGCTGGGCAGCCACTACACACTCTATTAGCTTACCCAGAAATGGAATGTTGGAGACTGGCTGATAATTACCCAATATAGAGGGATCCAGGGAGGGCTTTTTCAACAAAGGTCTTACAACTGCCTCTTTTAGGCACATTGGAATTCTGCCTTGTTGTAAAGAGGCATTTACCACTCCCCTCACCCAGTCGGCCACTAGTACCCAATGAGAACTGTGTACATTGGTGGGGATGAGCCAGATGTCCTTCATCACAACATCCAAGTTTGTGCCAAAGTTATGAACACTTGTTGTGTATCCCTGTAATTCCATGGACCGCATAATAAATGGGCTGAAGACACACACGTCAACATCTGTACTTGTCACAGTCTCTAGATTTGTTCTAGTAATTAGGAATCCCTCAATTACAGTGTCAACTAGCCAGTTTTGATTCAGAAGAGACTTCATGTCGTCTGCATTGATGTAGACCCTTTGTATGGTTGAATTTCTCATGCGTGGATAGCATGTTATAGATTCCCATGGAACATGTTCTTTTTTCCCCATCAGCTTTCCTTGAGTAGGTTTTTGAGGGGTACTTGAAAAATAGGGGGCTTCCTGCTCAAGATCAAAGGCAAAGGATGATAATTGCCTTTCCTTGCTAGCAGCTTGATTTTCATTTTTCTCATTTCTCTCTTGGGAGGCATCAGTTGTAGTATAATCGTGCATCAAAAGGGAATCTGATGCAGCCAATATGGTTAACTCATCTTTTTGTCTAAGTTTCTTTCTTCCAGATTTTCCTTTTCGTCCACTCATCCTCAATTTCTTCAGAGAATACATTACCTTTGTCCGATGAAGACTTTTTCCTACAGACATCTGTGCTGCCATAATATGGTAGCATGTCTTGGAACTGCTGCAAGAACATGTTTCTTTTGGAAATAATTTCACCACATATTCCTTCTCACGTAATCCTCTGATAAGGAAGCAGCCAGACTGTGCTTGTAAGAATATGCGATTTTGCTTTACAATTAAATCTGCTAGACCTTCCATAGTCTTTACGGTCTTTTCTTTGAAGTTCAGGCACATGGTCTGTGTCCATCTCTCCCTGCTTTATGAAATGCAAAATGTCATCTACAGGAACACAGTCTACAGGAAACTGTGTAGTATCAGGATTTAATTTTCTGCTATTATGTTCTGCTAAGAGGTGGTAATTTCCAATTCCACACAATCCTCTTAAAATTTCTTTTAGGTAATATGTCTGAAGGAAATAAAAAACCAAAACCGTTTCATCCATGTTCAGTTCCTTCTCACTGCATAGCCTCTTGAACACGGCATTCATGCTTTCAGATACATTTGTGGTAATGCCACTGGTTCCCTTATAGATCCCTCTTTTTTCCAACAGCCATCTTCCACAGTTTGTCATAACAACTTTTCTCAGCTTCTGATCAAAATAGTTGAGGAAGCCTGCACTCCACTTTACTTTCAATTTGTGCAGCAATTTCAGAAACTCCTCTTCAATCTCACTATCCAGAAGCTGAAGAATATTGTTGGTGTAAACTTTCCGATCACCTTTCCCTCCTTCATGTGCAGAGACCCAGAATTCCACATCTTTTATAATATGGTTCCAGAAAAGGACATGTGCACAGCCTGGAATAGCTTTCTCAATAGCATGCACAATGGCTGTCTGTGACTATCGCAGTGGAATCATTGTTGAACTTGGGCACACGTTTTCCTATAAATAAAAAAAACCGCTCATGCACATTCGTTGTGCGCTTTTCATGGATCAGTATGGCCAAAGGGATTGCTGGGTTCTCCTCAAAGAAAGCACACTGGAAAATTAAAGGTGACACATAGAAGTCTCCAAGCTGAAAGGTTGTGTCATAAGACAAAAGTGTGTTTGGCTTCAACATTATCACCTCTTCAAATATGCTAATAATTTCTGGAAGTGCCAAAATTACAGACACTTCAGGGACAAGAGTGAATTCACATACAAACCCTTCCAGAGCATAGTGAAGCTCATACACACCATATAAATCATCATGGCTGATTCTGTTTTTCTGTTTCTCATACTTCAGTTTATTTTTTATTTGTTGTGTATCTTTAGGCAGCATTACTTTCATATGTTCAGCTGAAACTATTGTTGCTATTTTACACTGGTAAACTTTGCACAGGCCAAAGTGTTTCTGCCCCATAGCTTCTGACAATACAGAAGGCATGGTATGTACATGACATCTCATGGGATATTTTTTCATATTTCCATGAGGCACAGATGGTTCAGGTCTCTCATCCTGTCCAACGTAATGGACAATTACTCTGCCTACACTTCCATCAGGCACTTTGTATGCGTATCTGTGAAACAACTCTTGCTCTGCTTTAAATAGTCTTTGAAAGTATATCTTTCGTACCAGAGGATCCCCCCTTGGCAACAAATGCCTTCCTTTTTGAATCCATTTGTACTGATCACATCTCCAGTCATCTTTTTTATGTTTGTGGCCTTCGTAGTTATAGACAAACAGCTGCCCACATTTTGGCTTAGCAGCTGGGAGAGTTGATATTTTCCCTGCTACTGGGTTTTCCAAAATCTCAAGAGCTTCAAATGCTGAAAGTTGCTCAAACTTACGCATGTATACTACACTCATGGCTTTTCTGCTGTAGGTAATGAGAGAAGACACTACTTGCTGCCACTGAGCCACCTCCACAGTATAAATATAGCCTACCTGGGCTGCTGCCTTTTTGGTCTGAAAAAAGAAGGGATCATCCTGTCTCTGCAGAGACCAACAGATCTTATAGTGCCCCTAGTAGGAAGAAGAATAAACTGCAACTATTCTATAGCACCAAAAGCTATCTGTAGTTGCATTCAATACTAGTATAGCTTACTACAAAAACCTTGCTAGGAAAGAAAAACAACAATGTACTATATTGTTTATAGTAATATAGCCCGGAACAGGTATCGGAACGTGGCTTACGCGGATGTTTTGTGTCTTATTTCATGCATCCCATGTAGTCGTGTTGGACTGGCTAATTTGGTGGGTCTGGCTCGCTGGGAAGTCGCTGTTCCGGGCTGTTTTACGTAAAAGCATATTATAGCCCGGAACAGGTGTCGGAACATGGTTTGTGTGGAAGTTTTGTGTCTTATTGCATGCATCCCATGTAGTCATGTTGGACTGGTGAATTTGGTGGGTCTGGCTCGCTGGGAAGTCGCCATTCCGGGCTGTTTCATTCCGTTCTGGAGGGCATTTTGGTTGTTAAAGGGTTAATAAAAATCCTATCGGAATGGTTTTTGTTCCTAAATGTTGTTCTCGAGTGTCTCTAACACATCCCAGTGTTTTTGGCATCAATTTCTTTTATAAAGGGCCCGTTCCGGCCTGTTCCATTCCGTTCTGGCTTTTACACCGTCCCTGTTTTATGTATGTATAATATTAGGTCTTTTAGTCTCACCATTTACCCTAGCTTTGAAAATCTTTCCTTGAATCTTATGTCCCTTTTTGAATCTCCCATTACAAGCCATCTTCTACTTCGGTGGGCAGATAACTATTTTTTTAATAAGAAAAATCATGGAGCATAATAGCAAATATTAAATAATTTTGAACAAAGCACACTGGAAAACCTATGCACCATGCCTCATGATTTGTCTAAGCTTTCTTTAGAGGAAAAACAACTTGGAATAAAAACATAATTGAAATAGAAGGTGCTTTTGGCATGTTTTTCTGTAGAGGCAAGTATGATACTCTGGAAATATCTTCCCAATGAAGACTGACAATTCTAGATTGTCTGCTAGAGACAATCTAGATACAGACTTCTAGATACAAAAGAATTGCATGGGAAGGAGCCCTATCTTATCCAAACAAGATTAGAAAATTGAGAGAAACGGTGAAATTACTTGTGTAACAGAATTGTATTTATTGGGAAAATGTCTGCAGGCTTAATTTAAAATTGTTGTAAGGAATGCTCAAATCATGGCAGAAAGGCCTGAAAATTCAAAACAAGGGTTTTAGATCACAGCATACTACTACAGGTAGTTCTGTGCCTCAAGATCCTGCTTTCTGTTCCAGCTTAATTAAACAAGCTCTTCCTCTGCATACACACAAATCAATGTATATCATGCACTTCACAAAATTCTGTTTCTATCGGTGACTGTTCAACTGGGTTTCTGCTTTCATATTAGAACTCTTGCACTGCTGAAGCACTGCTCTGCCACAATCAGCTAGAAGTGGAATTAAAATGGAGGTTCCATGCAGCATTTAATATAGCGTTAATAATATGGCCTTCCTTGAGGCCAATACTGTACTCACAAGTACAGTCAGTTCACTTACAGTCCTTTCCAATGTTAATTACAAGTTTCCTGTTTTATGGACTTGCCCATTTTATAAAAATGCAGTTTTGGTAAGGAACTTGGGTGCCTTTTCTAAATGCCTGTGTTCCTCCATTGTTAACAAGGAGTTTGGGCAGTGGTTAAACCTTGCTGTGCTTTGACATGCATCCATATTAATGCACCAGTAAGGCAATTGTATTACTTGACTATGCCTCCTAACCTCCCCATCCCCTTTTAAAAGTGCTATCATGAACAGGCACAAATACATGTACTCCTGAGCAGAATGGAATTTCTGAAAGGAAACTCAAATATCTTCTGGAAATGACTAAATGCTTGTTGGCTGACACTGTTTATCCTCTGAGGTGAGGTGATTGTCACTGCAATATATCTCCAGAACAGTCTGCCAACCAAGGGCACCACGCATACATCATTCCAGTTATGGCATGGTAGAATCCCAAACCTGAGACATATTCAAATTTGGGGGAGCATCACTTTTGCTTATATAGCACAATGAAAGAGGGAGAAGCTAGATGTCAGAACAGAACACACTATTTTGATTGGCTGTGCTCCTGGTAGCAAAGGCTATGGAGTGATGAACTTGAAAACTAGCAAAGTCATTATAAGACATGTTGTCTACTTTGATGAGAAATGCAGAGCTGACAAAAGAGGGACTGTGCTAGATTTCTCAGCCTTGAGTTTGAGCAAATTTGCTCTCTCACTGACCCTGAGAACTAGCCCACTACGCCTCATGACAATCCGTCACAAGAACAGAAAATGTACTCTAACTCTCCATCATTGCCTCTTCCACCTACCCTTAACATCATATTTTGGAACATCGCGGGTTGGAATAATAAGGTTTTAGACAAAGAGTTTCTTTCTTTCCTCCAATCTTTTGACATTATATGTCTTCAAGAGACCTGGCTAACGGATGAAAATAAGCCCCTCCTTGACGGATTTAAATGCTGGGCTAAACCTGCCTATCGTGTAGCTAAGAAAGGACGTGCTAGTGGCGGGCTAGCTTTCCTAGTATCTACTAAGATCTATGTGTCAGTGATAGAAATAACAGGAATACTCCCATCTACATGCCATGTGCTACTAATAACAACCAAGCCTCCGCTCTATTCTTTTATTTGTATCAATGCTTATTTCCCACCCCTTATCCCAGGACTGAGGGCTCAAGCCTGGCAGGAATTTGATGATTTCATTGAATTAATCTATCAAAAATACCCCAACCATAACCTAATAATTGGGGGCAACTTTAATGCCAGAATAGGCTCAAACTCCCCATATGCCCATGTTTATGACCCACAGAATTTCTTTAATTCTGATCTGGCCCTATTTCATCGTAAGTCTCGAGATAATTTAACAAATAAAAATGGCCAGGCTTTTCTCAAGAGCATGATCTCGGCAAATCTTTTTTGCCTAAATGGCTCGAACTTTGATAGATCCAAAGGCTTTTTCACGTGCATCACTAAAAGAGGGGCCAGCGTGGTGGACTACATACTGGTCTCCCCGCAAATTCTAGATCATATTAATGAGCTTTCTATTGGAGATAGACCAGAAAGTGATCACTTACCATTGATTTTGAAACTATTTAATTCAACTACACAGATAACTCATCATAATAAGAGCTGCAATATAGATTCCTTTCAACGCCCCTGCCGTCGAAGATGGTCGCCTATAGTGATGATGGAAGTCAACCAATTATTAGAGTCCCCAAGTATGATGGATTTGCGCCACAAAGCCTCCTCTCCAGCAAATGACATCGGAGGTGTTTTTGATCAGATCATTGCCCGACTCCAATTGATGGTAACTAAATTAACATCTAACAAACCTAGTACCCATCTAGATTTTAAGCCATGGTTTGATAAAACTTGTCTAGCAAAAAAGAAACAAATTTCTTTTCAAACACAGTTTACTAGACTGCATTTCTCTGAGGTAGCCATCTCAAACCTATACAAACTTAAAAGGGATTATAATAATCTCCTTAAACAGAAAAAATCGTCATACATTATCTCAATTTGGAAACAGCTTAGTATGGCGGCCATGCAAAGAAATCAGAGAGAATTTTGGAATTTAATCCATGGCAATTTATTTAATAGACCACCATTGACAACTCCCCCTATACTTTCAGAAATGTGGATAACCCACTTCCAATCCATTTTTGAAGATCTACTTTCCTCTCATGATATTATGGTCACCCCTCCTGCTGATTGCCCACCTTGGCCCCATGTGACAGGAGCAGAAATTGACAACTTAATAGCGTCACTTAGATCGGGGAAAGCCCCTGGTCAAGACATGATCCCTCCAGATCTTTATCAATCCTTCTCACAATGGTGGCGCCCGATTCTTGCGGCCCTGTTTTCCAAAATAAATGAATGCGGATGCATCCCTTCTGGCTGGAGAACAGGCATAGTAGTCCCCATTTTTAAAAAGGGGGACCCTACTATGCCTACAAATTACAGACCGTTCACTCTACTAGATGTGGCTGCAAAATTATACGGTCGCTACCTCCTAAACAAGCTGCTAGACTGGGAAAGAGAAGAATCCATCATAGCCGAGGCTCAGGCGGGTTTTAGAGAAGGATCTAGTACAATTGACCAAGTATATATCTTGAAGCAACTCATTGGGAAAGTCAAAAAAGGGCCACTTATGTCGCTGTATCTAGCCTTCATTGACTTCGCGGCAGCTTTTGACTCGATAGATCGTTCCCTCCTTTGGAAAAAATTAGATAAAGCCGGTATAGACAAGAGATTGCTATGGCTTATCCAGTTGCTTCATCATGATACCTTTATAAAAATTCGTACTGGGTTAAATGGTTCACTTTCCCAAAAGATCCCCATCTCGAGAGGAGTCAAACAAGGCTGCATTTTGGCGCCTTTCCTTTTTAATTTCTTTATAAATGACATCGCGTCTATTATGACCTCACCAGCTTTCTTCCCGCCGTGAATTAAAGAAAGGAAAATTCCAGTTCTCTTATATGCTGATGACCTTGTGTTGATATCTCAAAATAAGATAGGAATCAAACGCATGCTGCTTTCCCTCCTAGAATTTAGCAATCAACACAGACTGCATATTAACTACGCTAAATCAAAAATAATGATATGTGGGCAAAACAGCAGAACCAAAGCCGCTTGGTACCTTAATGGCCATCTTTTGGAGCAGGTAGATACTTTTAAATATTTAGGTATCCTCATAAAAAATAACCTGACCTGGTCACATCAATTAGCACATATAAAAATTTTGGCAAATAAGATATTAGGTCAATTGAAAAAAGTTTTCTATATGAGGGGAGGGCAATTAATAAGACCCTTCCTTAAACTCTATGCTACAAAATTCATTCCGTCAATTTTATATGGTGCTGAAATTTGGGGCCCAGTCTTACACCATGTCCTAGAACAGATTCAAAATACTCTATTCAAGCAAATTCTAGGGTTACCCAAGGCCCACCCCTGCAGCTCATATCAGAGCAGAACTTAGTGTCCCTTCGATAAAGGCTAGATCAGACCTGGTTTTTCTCAGGTATCAAAAGAAACTTATTACATCTAACCCCCAATCGTTGATTAGACTCTGTCGGGATGAACAGTTGTAAAACGGACCCTGTGAGAAAAAATTTTCTAGCGTAGTTAAAACTTATGATTTAACTGAAAATCTCCTCAGAAATCTTGACTCGAGAGCATTGAGCAACCATATCTTTGGACACGAGGCACAACGTGACAAAGTAATTATTTCTACAGCTCCATTCTCCCTTTGGTTTCCGCGTATTAAATCCAGTCATGAATGGCCACCTTATTTAGATATTCTAACTAAGGCCGCTCTCCGTAGAGCATATACTGAATTAAGATTTCAGGTCATGCCCTCCGCGTTCCTAAGTGGTAGATACCTCGGTATTCCTTATGCAGAACGACTATGTCCCGCAGGGTGTAAGGTTCCCGAGGACCTAACTCACTATATGTTAGCTTGTCCTTTATTTGATGGCCCTAGGAATAAATTTCTGGTTCCACTGATCCCAAAGAATAAAGATTTAAATGAAGCTCAGATAGTAGTATTTTTGTTATCCTCAGATCAACCCCACATAATGATGGCTACTGCTAATTTTGCTCTGGCAGCAAAGAATCTCAGAGCCAGGCATGTTAAAGCATGTAATTAACATAGGCACTAGTATCAAAGAATTTCTTAAACTAAACACATCTGTACAGTATTACTAAATGTTTCCATTGTATTTTATCTTATTTTACTGATTTTTTTTAATGACTCTGTTCCTTCTGTAACAGCCAATGGCTATACACAGATTTAATAAACTGAAACTGATTTCTCAGAAGAGCAAGGACACCATGTTCAACCATTTGTAGATATGCCAGTGCCCACATATGAGAAACCTGCAACACTACAGACATTTTCACAACATGACCCAAGCTTTGAGCAGATGGCAGAGGCTGCAGAATATGTCAGAGGCTGAGAGCAGTACAGATGCAGATGAGGATGTTGAGGCAACTGGGCTGGAAGATGCTGCAGAACCAGACCTGATTTTCTTGCACATAATCTGAATACATAGCTGCAGCAAAGCATGCAATGAAACCATTTGGCTTAATCAACTGCTAAAAGACTTTGGAATAAGAGTTCAAAGGCCATTTCAGATTACTGAAGACAACCAGCGTTGTCTTAGACTTTCTCAGACTGAAAGAATCACACCACGAATGAGCTGACTGAAAAAGCATTCATCAAGATGAACTACTGTGTCAGTATAGAGATGACAGCAGATAACTTGACAAAATCACGGCCAAGAGACCTCTTCCAGAACCTTCAAGTAAATATTGGACTCTGGTGTTCTTACGTGACAGCTTAAGGAGAAGTATCCCTTCTGTCATGAGTCCTGTAGAACAGTCTTGGAGCAATGAGGACGAAGAGGAGGATATGGAATGGGACTTGTGGGCCCTAGAGACTTACATTCAGAGGGGGTTGAGATTGAAGGCTTCAGTGCTGCTGACAGTGACAGCTCCCCCCCCCGTAGCTTCAATTACAACTGATGAGGCACTGCCTGCCCAATCAGGAAGCTGCCTCTTCCCCTTCCCTTCACCCCCTTCCTTGCTCACCCTGCCATGGATCCCACATACACCTCCTCCTGATGAGGAGGACTTTGCTGAAGTGTCTCACTACCTTCACCTCAGAAACGTAGGCTACTGTGTTGGCAAGCTCAAAGGCTTCCCACTGTCAAAATGAGGAGCACACGCATGTGCGTGCCCTCCCAATGTGACACCTTTCTCACGCAAGTAGGAGCCCGCCCACACTTACTTAAGGGTTGAAAGGGAGCGTATCTAACTGCTGTGGCAATGTCTTAGAGCTGTGTAGTCATGCCTAGTTACGCCCTGTAGAGATACTGAATCCTGTATAACCTGTAAGCTGATTTATGAAGTGCTCTGAACTGAAATTTTCCATTAAACCTATTGAAGAAAAGCACAGCCACATCTACATCTGACTTCAATGGGTTTGGGCAAGACACCTTCTAGCCAGAATTTGGGGACACCTCCATGTTTGTTTATTGTCATGCAACTTCCTGTTGACCTTGTGTTATTTTCCCTTTCTCTTTTCTTTGTTAACAAATACCCATAACCTCCCTTAAGCCACAGGAGAGAGGAACTTCCAGAGGCTTTCTTTCCCAGAACATCCCAGTCATGGACTAAAATGTGCTACCTACTTCTGTCTTTTCTGTCCAAGCTAGAGCCCATGTTTCCTGAACAAATGAAAGGTTGCGAGTAAACATTTTAACACTTTTTACCAAAGAAGACTGTCTCTGTTGCTGTTATTCAACTAGTCTGTATGAGGGGAAAGTTGATTCCCCTCATTATGCTTTGGTTAATTCTCATTCTGCTTTGCTAAAGATGCTCTGCTAAGAGATGGAATTATTAAACTGTCTCATTGAAGCCCAATATAAAGATCCACAGCCAAAGGACTGAGTTTGCTGTTAGGATATAGGATTCAGCGGTGTAATTGTAGTGCAAAGGAAAAATGTGAAGCGAGTGTCAGAAAATAGATGCTTTTCTTATTCAGGGACACATTTAAAATAAAAATGTTGCAGCTTAGTGTGATGTAAATGAAGCTTGCATTCTGAGATTCATTTATTTCCTCAACAAACATGCATATTAACTGAAGCAAAACCCATTAGATATAAATACAGTATATGGACCCTTCTGTATATCTTAGGAGGGCAATCCAAAACTGTTGGAAGGACAGTGCACAAGCTTTATGCACTGCACTAATCATCTCCCCCCCCACACACACACCCCGTCTGCTGTGGATAGCTGGAGGAATTCCAAAACAATGTGAGGGGTGTGCAAGGGAATGCACAGTTAAGAGAAAATCTGGGGGGGGGTGAACCTTCTCCCACATTCCTCTTGGCCTGCTAGGGGATCAAATTTGGTCCACAAGCCATTTCTCCTAAACTATGTTCATTTGCCCCACATTTGATATCATGTGATGTTGGGTGTGTGGTAGGTAGAGATGTGGCTTCCAATCCACAATGTGCAGCCTTAAAATGTGCTCTTCATTGTGTACTGACAAAGGAAGAAGGCTTCAGCTCTGCTGCCCATCAGCTGAAGGGTGGTAGAGCCAAATCCTGCTGGATTGGCTGTGTAATCGAGTACCCTGCATAGAACTCACACAACTCAAATCTTTATTATTACAGTCGAAGACCAGTTATACATAAAAACAACAACGGCAGGAAAAATTGCATATATGTACAGAAATTGTATTTTTAAAATATTTAAAAAGTAACTGTCACTTGACACATAACTTTCTCCAATGAATTGCAGCAGATGTATATTTAGCTACTGCAAAAGTGACCTGGGGAGAAAAATCCCCTAGCAAATAGTCTGGATAAAATCTTTCTGATCTAACGGGTAATGACTTTAAAATGGGCACAAGTATTTGCTGTCTTAAGTCATGATAAAAGGAACAACGAAAAAGCACATGTTCATTGGTCTCGATCTCATCAGCTCCGCATGGGCATAGTCTTTCGGAATAGGGTGTTTTGTTATATCTACCCATTAACAAACCAGAGGGAAGTATATTCAACCTAACTAACGTAAAAGCTCTCCTATATTTAGGTAATTCCAAAGTCGATAAATAAATCATTAAAGTGAAAAATTTAGGATTATGTCTTTGGTTTCTAATTTGCATTAAATGATGTTGAAAATCATTGTCATTAATACGCTGTTTAATTGCTGTACTTGCTGAATCTAGGCCCATCTGTAAAATAATTGGGAGAGAAAATCCTAGTTTGGATATTTTATCAAGGACAGATTTAACCCAAGGAGAATGAAAGGAATCTAATAGAACATGAGGGGCCAATCCATTCAGATTAAATAGCAATTTTAGCCATAGTAATATTTTCATTTTCCAAACAAGGGATTCAATAGACTGAAGGCCAACTTCTAATCTCAATATAAAGCTAGGCACACAAGAAGGTACTCCAAGGATAGCTCTAAGAAATGAATTTTGAATAGATTCTAAGCTTGAGATATTCTCGCTTATGAATAGTTGGGCACCATAAAGTAGTTGTGGAATAACTTTTGCTACAAAAACTTTTATAATAGGTGGAACAAGTTGGCCTCCCTTGTTATAGAAGAATGAAAGTAAGGCCTTAGTTGTTTGCTTTGCATTTAGCAATGAATATTTAAAGTGCATTTGCTGGGAACCAATTGCTTGGAAAAAGATTCCCAAATATCTGAAGGATTTAACCTGATCTATAGAATAATTATTAATTCTCCATACATGATGTATTCTTCTCCTTGTAAATACAAGGACCTTTGTTTTCTCATAATTTATTACAAGTTCTTCCTTCAAACAAAAAGAAGCAAATGCCCTCAGGAGTCTTTTCAATCCAATCGGTGTTAGAGATAAGAGGGCTATATCATCCGCACAAAGAAGGCAAAATCTCGAGGCACCAGCCAATTTCGGAGAGTGAGAGGAAGTAGAGGCAAGGCTTTCCACTACTGCGTTAATATAAATATTAAACAGAAGGGGCGCCAATATACAGCCTTGCTTTAGTCCTTTAAATGTAGGAATTGGATTAGTTAAATGCCCCATATTATTACAGCGAATTTGCAAATATGTGTTGGCATATAGACCCTGTATAAGTAATAGTAAGCGCCTATCTATATTCAGAGCTGACAATTTCTCCCATAGTCTTGTTCTTGAAATCAGATCGAATGCCGATTTGAGGTCAATAAAAGCCGTATACATGGCTCCTCTCTTTTTGCAACTATATTTGTTTATCAAGTGTTGCAGAACAAGGGCATGATCAAGGGTTGAACGCCCTAGACGAAACCCGGCTTGTTCTGGGGCCAAAATTTCGTTTAGATTTATCCAATGCAATAGTTTTTTATAAAGATAGCTCGTATACAGTTTGCTTATTATGTTTAGCAAACTTATTGGTCTATAATTGGCTGGGTCTAAAAGAGAGCCTTTCTTATAGATGGGTACAATAATTGCGGTTCCCCAACCCTCAGGAATTTGCATCGTAGAGTTTATTGTAGTAAACAATATGGCAAGGATTGGGGCCCACCACTTGGCATTAGTCTTGAACACTTCCGGAGGTATACTGTCAGGTCCAGGAGCCTTGTTGGGCTTCAAGTCCGCTATAAGTTCTAAAATCTCTTCCATTAAGACAGGCGGCCAGGAAGGGGTATCAGTTGGTATATACATTGGATTCCGAGAGCTAGAGTTAGTATTTTGAAACAAATTGGCATAATATTCTTCCCATACGACTGGGGCAATTGTACATTCAAATTTAAACGATGGTTTAGGCCACTGTTGGGCTATTTGTCGCCAAAAAATAGTAGAGTTTTTCAGTTTAGATGCCTGCAAGAGGCTTTGCCAAGATTGTTTTAGAGCTAGCTGTTTTTTCTTTTTTATTAGGTGTTTAAATTGCCTTCTTGTTTCGCAGAATTTCGCCAGGTTTTGTTGAGTTCTAGAATTCTTATAGTCTAAGTGTTTAGCCTTAAGGTGTCTTTTATATACTAAACATTCTTGATCAAACCAAGGCTTCGTCCTAAGGACTCTTCCTCTCGGTTTATTCATAGATTTAACAATGAGAGGCTCTCGAACTTTAGATAATATAAGATGGAAGCAAACCTCTAGAGTTTGAGATGTGGACATTAGTTGAGCTTTAATAATTGATAGATCAGGAGAAATTAATCTGCTTTGAATTTCCTCCTCCAGTTTAGGTAACCACTTTACTCTTGTTGGATGTATGATTACTTCATCTATGCCGAATACTTGCTGATCTATAATTAAAGGCCCATTATTCAAAGCAAGGGTTAAAGTAAAAGGGGAGTGATCACTTTCAGGTCGAAGCATAAATTTATAGCTAGCAACCAGGGGAAAAAGTTCTTATGAGACAAATATCATGTCTATTAAAGAAGCTCCTCTGGTTGATAAATAGGTTCACCCTCTGGATCTTCTCTCGCACGACCATTTAGTAGCAATAAATTTTGTTTTAATGTTAATTGCATGAGACATAATCCGGCATAATTTATGCCCTTATCTTTGGATTGTCTAGAAGGGATGGTCAAAGGGCCATCAAATAGTGGGACTTCCAATTGAAATTTAGAGAACAATGCGTGGTCAGTTGTGCCCATCCTTGCATTAAAATCTCCAGCTAAAATTATCATGGCTTCAGGGTGGGATTTTATTAATTCGTCTAAATAGACTTCTAATTTTTTAAAAAAATTTACAGCAAAATTTTTATTTCGGCTGGGAGAGATATAAACATTTATAAAAAGCAGGGAAATGTGCGAAAATTTTAATAATACTGCTAGTGCTAAATCAGGTAAGGGTTTCAGATTAATAAGCCTAGCCTTAATTTTGGTTGTTATAAAAATACAAATACCCCCTTTGGGTCTCCCCCCCTTTTTACTCAAAACGGCATTCAGTTTAACTGATATATAACCATCTAGGCACATATCATCAATCATCCACGTTTCTTGGATTAAGATAACATCATATTGTAGAATAGTATTCAGAAACGTCGGGAGTTGAACTTTATTAGACCACCCGGCAGTATTCCAAGATATTACTTTTAATTTGTAAGTGGAGTTTTCTGTACTTAGTCAATGTAGCGGTCTTGGAGTATGCTCTTTTTCCCCATAATTAGTAACAACTGATCGGGTGTTGATTGTTGGGACCTGCTCCTCAATGGAACTCAAGTTCTTTAGTGCCGCCATAAGATTTTCAAGACTGGTCATAATTTCAGATTTAGCTTCTGGTGGTAGAGTAGAGAAGGAATCCAAGAGTATTAATTCTTCCGAGATAAAATTTTCACAAAAATTTGGGAGATCGTTAACTCTCCTCAATTTGTGAAGGGCATTCAAAACCGAATCAGAAACTACAGGTGGTGACTCAAAGGTTCCATGTGCCCCCGACATCTGGTTTAATTCCATAGGCTGTACCAGTAGGGGATTTGTTAGAAGACATTTGTCCGACTTATTTTGATGTAAGACCATTGTAGTTTCTTCCTTTCCTTTATTATTAATAAGTAAATTTTGTCTTACAGTTTGATTTTGTATTTCAGTTAAGCAATTTGAATTACTTCGAATAGGCACAATGAGGCTTTGAGGTTTAGCTAAATTGTCATATACCCGTGCGATGCCTAAGTTGTATTTTAGGAACAAATCTCTCTTGTCATATAATCGTTTAGCCTTATCTGCCCCATGAAATGTTATCATAGCTCTTGCGTTAGAATAGTTATAGAAAAGGTAGACAATATTTGCAATATCTACCTTACGTATTACTCCCGGGGATATCTCGTTAATGATCTTTAGGAGATGGGATATTCTTTCTTTCTGCATTAACTGACCTTTCGATTTGGGATAATTTACTATTGCCAGTGTTTTGGTATTTAATACTAAACTCCAATTTCTAGCATTTTGCTTATGAAAGGAAGAGTTTGTATTGTTTACGTTCTTGGTAGTTATTTCAAATTGGGATGAAACCATATCATCCAGTGTAGATTGTAGTTCTACCAGTTGAACTTCAGAAGTTATTAGTTCTTGTTTATTCTCAGTTGTGTCTGAGTTATTAGGTTCATGTCCATAGGGTAATTTATTTATATTTTTGGTTGTTATCTCAAGTTGCCTTGTATCCAAATCGTGCATTGTAGGTTGTAATTCTATCAATTGTACATCTGGGGTTGTTAGGTCTTGTTTATTCTCAGTTAGAGTTGTGTAATTTGTTTCTTGTCCATGAGGTGATTTGGGCTTTGTCTTCCTTTTCTTTCTTTTTCTCTTTCTGGTCTTTTTCTTAGTTGTCTCCTTAGAGGTGTCTAGCAGTTTGAAAAGCTTTTTAAATTTCATATGACATCTACGATGTGATCTAGGCACTTTAATATTTTTGCTCTTTTTAACAGGATGAGATGTTGGTTTACTCATCTTCTTTTTATTCTCCACTGCCGGGCAGATTCTCAGCAGTGAGGTTTGGCACGCCTGTGAGACTGTTTCTATAGTCCTTGCCTCAGCACTGGGATAGAATTCCTTATCTGCAACCAGTTTGCTCAGTGTTGTGAGCAACATATTCGATTCGGCCACAAATCTAGAAACTTGAATTAGTGAATTTGACATTGCTTGACACCAACTTTCATTCATTGTTGCTGTTCGAGGATTAGATGTCCCAGGGGCTTTTTGGTGCGATAGCGGTGAACTATAACGAGATATCTCATAAATGTCCGAGGTTTCAAGAGGGGGCATTGAACTGGCAGTACTTATTGCCGAGATATTAAACTCCAATATAGATCTTAACAAGTCTGATGCCTGCAAGAAGCTTTAAAGCACTGTGACAGCTCTTTGCAATCTCTGTGTGGTGTTTTGAAGTCCCGACTTTGGGACTTCAAATGCCCAATGACCTGACATCATTGGGACAACAAGTGATTGACACCCACTTGTCAAATTTGGCCCACAATACTAGGAACTAGGGTTACCATGTGTCTGGTTTTTGCCCAGATACTCTGGATTTTGGGGGTCCTCTCCGGGTGAGTCACCTTAAAAGTTGCCACCCTTGTGATTAATGTTACTATACCAATGCCTCTCTTAGTGCCTTGACTTTTATATTTTATCTTTTTCATTGGCCTTTTAACCCAAACTGGATTTGCTGAGCTGATCATAGCACAGTTGTGGAAAAGTATGGATGCAATGATGGTTATTTTTTCTCAACCCTTTGCTGCTAAATTGCATGTGGGAAGATTGCAAGGACAGCCAAGATTATAGATCAAAGGCCAAACACAAATAATGTTTTGCATGTCGTAATGGGATGGCACAACTCCCTCTGTCTCTTATTTGAAAGATAACACTCTCTGTGGAATATTTCCCCCCTGTTCTTTTAAAAGAAAGAAATAAGCTTGGAGTTCAGTTTTATTACACATGTAAATCCACCAGCACTCTGACCAAGATGCGTTTAGGTCCTTACAATGGACTATTCTGTGTTGGGTCAGTGCTAGCTAAACAGTAGCCCCAACTCCAAATCAATTCAGGGCTGGATTCAGGTTCGATGTTCCCTGGGTCAGCCAGGATTTGACTCAGCACATATTTGAGGTTTGGGTGTGTACATGTGTGTTTTAGTTTTAAAATATTTTTGTTTTAGATGTCATCAGTTACACATCTCAACTTACTATATATATAAACAGAGGAACAGACAAACCAAAATGATAAGGGAAATAAAACAAGAAACAATGATGCCTTGTTGTTGTTTGATAGGGCCACCATTTTTCCCCAGTCTCAAAGTCTCTTTGCAAGCAATCCAACTAATATGACTAAGGGTTTCCGCTGCAGGGATGAGACTGTGCTGGGACCATCAAGGGGCAAGCATTTCCACCTGCCTTGCCCCACCCCTCTGCCTGGGCCTTATCAGGAGGAGCTGCAGGCTGAGTCGTGTTGCTGCAGGGATGAGACTGTGCTGGGACCATCAAGGGGCAAGCATTTCCACCTGCCTTGCCCCACCCCTCTGCCTGGGCCTTATCAGGAGGAGCTGCAGGCTGAGTCGTGCTGCTGCAGGGATGAGACTGTGCTGGGACCATCAAGGGGCAAGCATTTCCACCTGCCTTGCCCCCCACCCCTGCTCTTAGTGACATTTGTTTGGGGACTGTCCTTTACCAGGAAGATGAATGTTTTTGGTTTGCTGTTCCTGTTTTTTTAGCTTTTCTGTTATTGTTAGTTTTTATTGTTAGTCTCTTAATGTTTTGATGTTTGCATGTTCTGCTTTGTACATTGCTTAGAGTGGCTGACAATTCAGCCAGATAAGCGACTAATAAGTCGAATAAAATATTTATTTCACAGAAGAGCTGGGACTCTATGGGAGTCTGTTTTGCAAAGTGTTCAATAAAAGCTTGCCATGTGGAATGGAATGTGTCCTTTTTGGGGTTTTTTACTCTATCCTTTCAGCAAGCACACCTTTGGGTCAATTTTTCTGATATTGCCAAACCCCAGATTTTATCAAACTGGACCTCCAAGGAAACTTACAAAACCTCCAAAAATGTGCAGTCAGTATTCTGGCTGCGAGATGCTTGCTCTTACCCACCCTTATTTTGACCACCCCAGATATTGAGAAGAGCCAGTGTTAGAAATGGAAGGAGGTCTTGTGCTTCTGTTCAAATAATTTCCTTAAAAATCATGTCCCAGGAAGATGCAAAAGCGTGACAGGTCCAGCAAGGTTGGTAATACTGTTACCTAACTGTTCCCACAACACCAGGAAGCAGGAAACATTGTTTGAGATATGCAGGGAACCTTTACTGGTGTATGTAGGTCACATCTATACCATACATTTAAAGCACATGGCTTCCTCCAAAGAATTCTGGGAACTGGAGAACTGTAACATCTAAGTTCACTTCCCCAAGCCCTATTGAATTCAGCTGGACTTACCTTTGAGTAAACATAATTAGTTACTGGATATGGTCTGCTTCTAGCAATAAACAACTTTATCTTGAGTGGGATATTAAACAGAGAGCAGATTTCAAAGAACTGATTTCAATGCTTTCACCTTCCCATTCTCCCCCAGCTCTTTACATAGATATAGGGCAGTCACCAGTGGATTCAGCAAAAAGGTTTGCTAGATATTCTGTACCTTTTATGTCAATGCCATTGATGTTAGGATTTCCCCTGAGTGCCACCACTAGTGACTCCAAGGCTAAGACAGACAACAGGGGTGACAAAAGACACACCTGTTTAATCCCTCTAGTCATGATTACCAGAGAGGAGTCACAATATTTAATGTGACTGGTAGAAATAGAGGGTTGGTAGATTAGCTGGATCACATGGGCTATATACGGGCCCAGATTCAGAGCCCAGATTCCGTTGAGTAAGAATGACCATTCCAAGCAAGACTCTAAGAGGCAATCTGTTAGTCTTGCAGTGGTGTATAACATCTAGTCGCCTCCTGATCAGATCAGCATTCTCCCCTTTAGTGGGAAACCAGACTGGTCTGAGTAAACATATTAGAGTATTATAGTTTTAAACCAGTTAATTAAAAAATAGGGGGATTATAATCTATATTAAAGGTTCTGTGTTATAAATTCTGTGTTTTTGTTCAGTTGGGGATGAGAACAATCTTTGACCGGCACCAAGTATCTAGAAATTGGCTTCCTTTTGTAATGTCATTATACAATTCCAGCATGTGCAGATTTAAGGTATTCAGATATGTCTTTAAAAATTCTCCACTAAACCCTTCAAGGCTAGGGGTTTTATTGCATTTTAGGTTTTAATAAACACTTTGAATTTCATCACTAATGGCCAGTTGGTTTGAACATGCCCTCTGACTGTTTGTGATCAATCTGCATGACATGTGAGTTAATGCAGATAATGGGTTTTTTTTAAGTCTCTAATTGTTTCCAAAACTTTTAAGATTTAATCTTTGAGACAAGTTACACAATCTGGATCTTTTTTCTTTTCTTTTCTTTTCTAAACCTTGAAGAGGCTTCCTTAACACAGATTCCCTTCATTGCCTTCCTTTCATTGCTTCCCACCTTGTTTGCAGTGTAGTGGAGGGGAACATGTTCCCATTGAACTAATGTATGTCTCTTGTATCTTTTCCTTGCTAAGCTGTCTATAAAGCAGAAACTGAGCTGTCTGTAAAGCACAAATGGATCTAGCCTCCACTGTGGTGTAAACAGCTGAGGGGAGGTCTGGATGGATTTGCCTACAAGTGAGACAATTGCAACTGAAATTTAAAATTAATGCATACCGGAATAGGCTGCATGACTGGGGCAGTATTTGTGTAGTTTTTCTTCCCTGGGCTGTGAAACCTTCATATGCCTGTGGGTTGATAGGATTGTGCCACATCCCATCTCTGGGAGTAGGACTGTCTCCCAGTTGAGAGTTCACACTTGGAGAAGGATGGGGAACTATTTTATCTTCTCTTACATTAGGGATCCAATTGAAGAACCCACCCAGGATGATCACCACTTGAGTCAATTTCCTGATTATTTACAACATAAAAGGTTGTATCCAGTGCTGCACAAGTGGAGCTTGGTCATGCAACTCAACTTTCTTTTCTTCCCCTGTGCTTCCCCCCAAATCAATTCCAGAGGGTCCCCTCATATGCTGCTGCAGATTTTGCGGGTGCATGGGAGGCTGCAGTAGGGAAGAGATACATTTCCATTTTGCAAGTGGAAGTCTGTTGCATGAATGGGATAGCAGCATTGGATACCACTCAAAGTCTTTCTGATGTGCGTAGGATTATATTGGGAGTTGAGCAAGCCCCAAACCAAACATATCAATTACAAGGTGTTTTTTTGTTCCAGGAAAACAATGTCTGTTATTGAGAAACAGTGTTATTATAAGCTACTTGAACCACTTTATCTGCAGAACATAATACAGCTATAAGTACGTATTCTTCACAGTTGCCTTTAATCTAACTTTGTGGAGGAGCAGTCTTCGACATCAATGCCGAAAGATGAATCTGTTTGCATGCAGATCAAGGATGTGGCTCCTCACAATTGTGGCAAGTTTGGTCCAAGGCCTTGTAACTTCAGAAGCACATCTGAGAAGGAGAAGACATGTGGATCCAGAAGCTACTATGAATATTGTAAGCCATTCAACTTTTGGTCACATCTGCTTTAGTTTAAGGCATATTTGGTAATTGGTGCTGCTTAGTGGTGCAATCCTCCATAGTTTTGAAGTTGGATTTTCACTGAATGTTGGGATTGCAGGGGGCACAAAAATCTTCTTTTTCTTCTATTATTAGTATTAGTATTAATACTAATAATATCTTTATCATTCTAACATTCCCTTCCCTTCCCTCCCAATACATTTGCAGTGTTGCAGTAGCAGCAGCACAACAGCAGAAAAAGATAAATTCTGAAATAAAGGTGTACTAGCTACAACAGAAGGATTCTTTCAAGCTTAATTTTGGCAGAGGGAGGTTAAAAATCCTTTAGGCGCCAGGAAAGGCCAATGAGCACCACCTTGGCGACCCCTGTTCTTAACTGGGGACACTGTCCTGTTTTGGTTCAAAGTAGGCAGGGAAGTAGTCGTCCAGGGTCATGGGGGGTTGTAGACCCCTTACTCTTAGGGGGGCAGGATCCCAGCAGGGTCCCTATGTACAAACCAATCAACATGGTATTGTGTGGAAAAGAAGTGTCTTAGGCATTTCACAGTCGCTTGTGAACCTTCCCAACCAAACCCTGTCCTTTCTCTCCTTTTCCCCTCAGAGTGAAATTATTTCCTTCAGAGGATATCCCAGTGAGGAATATGAAGTGGTGACAGATGATGGGTATATTCTGAATATTAACCGAATCCCTCATGGGAAAAGAAATCAGTGGAATAAGGGTGAGTGTGTGCTTTGAGGTATATATTGTGTGTACACATCTATACACATGTTTAAAACTGTGGGGAAATATGTAGAAAAGTAATAATTTCTTGGTTTGGACAGGTTTGGCTATATAAAGTTTGGCCAATGGAAAAACAGGCAATTTGTTTGGTAATGTTAGATTATTATAGCTCTTAATTAATCGATGAGGTCAAGTGCATGTTAGTCCTGTGCTATTCAAAGAAGTGGGGAAGTGTTGTGGCAGGGAGAAGGGGAAGCTAGAATAAGTAGTTCATAGTCCATGTTGACTCGAGCCATTAACAGTCCTGATGTAGCTGTTAGCTGCATACCTTCTTGACTCAAGTCATTGGAAAATGCATGTGATCTTTTTTGTGAGAAGGGAGATCTCTTTTGTTGCAAAGAGTCTTTTTTCATTCATCACAGATATATGTGTTGTAGCCATTCAGAGACAATTGCATGCATTAAATAGCTAGACTCACTGCCTGATTAAAAGATGAGATACCAGAGCAGGGTGGAGGTGGAGAGACTGCCAGCTCAGTTGCCTTTGTGTGGTCCCTGTATGCAGCTTTTTCTTGAGTGAGGAGTTCATTCCAAGGAAAGGGGGTGGGATGAGGCTGCTGGTTTTGTGAAGCCTGAATAGAGCATAATCTGATTCTGGGACCTGAGACAAAAGTGGTACCATGAAGGAAAGGCACATGGACTGAGACTCATCCTTCCAGTGCTAAGCTATTTCTACAGCGGCGGTAACGTAGCAAAAAGCTCTGCTCGCGGCCGGAGTTTGATTCCAACAGAAGGAGGAAGTCGAACCTCCGGTAAAAGGGGTCGACGTCCACTCAGCCTTCCATCCATCCGTGGTCAGTAAAATGACTACCCAGCATATGCTTGAGGGTAAAGAAAGGCCGGGGAATGAACCGGCAATCCAACCCCGTGTATACGGTCTGCCTAGTTAACGTCACAAGACGTCACCCTAAGAGTCTGAAACAACTTGCACTATAAGTGCGGGGACACCTTTACCTTTACTTTTTAAATCATGTTTAATAACCACTGTAACTTAAAAGTGGCCTACACAGTTGGTCTGTTCTAATTAACAAGCAGTACATGACACCAAAGTGATGGAAGAAACAGTAATGCAAGTAAAGGGTGCTTTTCCCATTATAATTTTAAGGCTGGTGTTTTAGCTGTATTGAATTGAGCATATATGTTAGATCTTAACAATGCCTCTGCCCTGCTTTCCTTTGATAACCTGAGATGTAGAGTTTTAGTACCCATACTGCTTTTGTGATTGAAATTTGTGTTAAACTGTTTTTGAAGTTGTATTTCAAATTGTTGTAATCTGCCATAGGACCTTAGGGTGAAGGGCAGATGATGATGATGATAATAATAATAATAATAATGCATTCCGAAGTGACTCATTCCAAACCAAAAGGCATCACTTGTGAAAGCGCTCCCATTCTGTTCAATTGCTGGCCATGCCTGCTCTGTGCTCCAAGTTCATAGTAGGTGTCATGGGCCCCAAGGAGAACCTTTGGCCAGATTGGGTTACAGATGTCATGGAGGGCGCTGGGGAAATCTCTGGCAGCTGTAAATCTGATTAGTCAAATGGTGCCCATACCCCCTCTGTGTCTATGACAGAGAAACACCCAGCTGGCACCCAGCTCAGACCTAGCTGATGAACAGATAAAACCTAATGAACAGCCTGCTGTCTTCCAGAGAGAGGAAAGTGAACGTAGTGTGTTAGAGTCAGAGATTATGCTTTCGCTGAGGACACGCAGATTAGAAAAGAGGCAGTTTCAGCAAAAGAAAATGCTCTCTATTCTTGGGAGTAGGCTTCGCCTTGCAGCAAAAGCTGAGAAGTACTAGAGAATGCTCGGACAGGTAATGCTCCTGGCCTTTTCTCTTATATCTAGGTGGCTGGGCATGGTTAGGTGGTTGTGACAACAGTCTGCTGTTGCCTCCACATGACTGGTTCTGCATCCTGAGATATGTGTAGCCTGTATGTTCCTGTTCTGAATCATGCTTAAAATGCCTGATGTTGTATTCCTGTGCTGACGTCTGGAATAAAGCTCATTGAGAAACCCAGCCTTCGAATCAGGTCTCAGACTCAGGTCTCCTTCTATGGTTGGGAGTCAGGGCAGTAGGTATGGAATAATAAGAATGAGTAGTGTTACAAAGCGACATTGAATCCTTTCTTGTAACTATGCTTTAAAACTTTTCACTTTCAGATCTCAAGCCAGCAGTGTTTCTGCAGCATGGCTTGCTTGGCGATAGCAGTAACTGGGTGTCAAATCTGGACTATAACAGCCTGGGCTTTATGTTGGCTGATGCTGGCTATGATGTTTGGCTAGGAAACAGCAGAGGTAACACTTGGTCCAGCAAACATATAAACTATACGGTGGAACAAGAAGAATTCTGGATATTCAGGTAGAGTGAGCTTGTCAAACTCAATTGCATGTTGTTGGTTCCTGGTTTTCCCTTTGCAGTGATTAATGGGCCATGTACTTCCTACCAGGAATTTGTGGGGTTTTTTTTAAAGAAACTTGCATGTATTGTTCACTTGGGGAATTGTGTGCCATGGTGACTGGCTCAAGGTTACCCATTAGCTCAATGGGCAAGTGGTGACCTTTGAACCCAGATCTCCTTTTGCAAATCCAGTTACTGTCTCTGCAATATATTCATGTTCTTCCCCATACTCTGAAAGCCATTGGGATGCAAAATACAAAAATGTCACTGGAAGATGGTACAAATAGGAATGATACTTTGGAAAGGAGGAAAACTGTCAAGGGAAGCCACTGTCATTACTCATTTTAAGAATGCTTTCTAGTTTGTACTGACTTTGTCCTTTTAAAAGAACCCGTTCACTCTGCTTCACAAATGATTGGAGAATTGTTGACTTGAAGGGTCCATGGAGGAGATGAACTCTGGTTTGCCAGATACAAGGCTGTTCTTGTATTGAAAATTGGGCGGAGAGCATGGCATTTTAGGAGATCCCACTGCATATGTTAAACATCTTCTTCCTTTTCCATTGCAGTTATGATGAAATGGCTAAATACGATCTTCCAGCTTCGATAAACTTTATCCTGAACAAAACTGGACAGGAACGAATATTTTATATTGGCTATTCCCAGGGCACGACTGTGGGTAGGTTAACAGACTTTTAAATGTACCTTGGCATCTCTAATAGCAACGCATTTATTTGTACAGTTGCTCTTGCATATTTATTTCAGAAGAGAGTTTCTTCATAGTAGAGTAATTACACACAGAGCCACTGGACAAGTAGGGAGAATCATTTTAAGTAGCAATCTCTGTGATGACTTCCTGCATTTTCCTGGTGAGAAATACTTATCATATAAGAACTATTTAATGTTTCAAAGTGGCTCTGGGCTGAGGTTTAAGGTATCCTAGGCCACACTAATGTTCGAACAATAGTCAAAATAGTAAGCACTTATCAAAAGTGGTGTCTGGAGTACAATACTCCCTGCACACCTTGTTAAATATGCTTTGTGCTTGCTTCAGTTTGTCTGAACTGTGATATGGTTGTTCTGTTTATTTAGTATTATTTATTTATTAAATTTATATCTGGCCCTTCCTCCCAGTAGGACCCCAGGACGGCAAACTAAAACACTTCAAAACATCATAACAACAGCCTTTAAAAGAAGTTAGATTAAAATTCTGGCATGCAAACCTGGATCAAATGTGGTTTACAGTCAGAGTTTGAACAAGAGTATCCCAGTTTCAATGTAACTGGAAGAGCTAGTTCAGAAACTGTCAAAGTACTGAATTAAGGCCCACAAGAGAAGCGAAGAAGGGAGTGTGGGGGTCAAACACTCATTCTTGGTCTGACAAACCATAGTTCTATAACCAAAACAGTCATGTCTGACTGTCACTTTACGTGTCATTGATTCTTAGGACAGCCACAAAGTGAGTTTATCAAGTGAACGTACAACTATGACAATTTTGAGGAAATATACACAACCCCAAAAGGTTTTCAGTTGGTCAGAAGCAAGACAGGGCCTTTTCTGTTGTGATGCCCAGATTATAAAACTCCATCCCTAAAGTGGTGTGGTTAGGTCCCTCTCGTTTAAGCTTCAGGTGTGCTGCTTGCACCTTATATTCTGATGAGCTTCCACTGAAGCAATGCTTCTTTCTTCCCTGCTTTTAAACTTGGTTTTATCTAGGGTTTGGGAAGAAATTTGATTTAGTTCACTATTAAAGGCAAACCTACCTAATCAGATTTCTTAATAAATAACAGTTCCTTTTGACTTGAAGATTGTGAAAGTAAACTGTTCCTCATAGGTCGTAAAGTACAGTGTACTTGATTGCTTTTGCGTTATGAGAAAATTGGCTAAAATTCTGTTCTTGGATTTTGTTCAAGACTGCATTCATCTCTCTTCTCTTCTCTCCACCCTGCTGCCCAGCATTCATTGCATTTTCAACCATGCCACAGCTTGCTAAGAAGATAAAAATGTTTTTTGGATTGGCACCCATAGCCACAGCAAAGTTTTTAACCAACCCGGTGCTGACCAGGCTTGCAGAGGTTCCTGAACACCAGCTCAAAGTACATACTACTCTCCTATTCTCCTGGCAGGGTTTCAATGGCCAGAGTGATTTAACAGTCAGCCTCCCTTCCCAGTGAATTCTGATGATTGTAGCTCTGTGAGGGGAATAGGGCTTCTCTCAACAACTCTCAGCACCCTTCAGAAACTACACTTCCCAGGATTCTTTGGGGAAAGTCATGACTGTTTAAAGTGGAATAAATGTCTGGTGTGGATGTGGCCAGGGACAGCTTTGGTTTAAATTTCGGTGGGAGATCTGCTTGCTGTAGAATAAAAAGGTAGGTGAACCCCCCCCCAATAATGATACTGTTAACAATGTTTTCCATTTGGAAAGGAAAGGGGCTTTCCCTCTGCCCAGTGCCCACCCACCCAATTGTCTCCCCTTCTCCTGCACCTCCTGTCCCCCTTCCTTCCCCTTCCCTGCTCCTCCTCCATGTCAGTTTCACCTATCCTGAGCAAGATGGCACAGGAGTAAATCCCACTGAACTCAACAAGCATGAAAATGATCAAACCTCTCCTCCCCCCTTAGCTTCCAGTCCCCTCCCTCCTCACCATGGTCACTTTCACCTATCCTAAGCAAGATTGCAAGGAAGTAAATCCCATTGAACTCAATAAGCATGCAAATGATCTTATCTCCTAGGTTAAAAAGCAGACAAACTCACTAAGCAGAGAAAATCACGTTATCAAATTCTTCCAAACTACATAGGAAGTGGATTAGACTGTGAAAGACCAACCCAAATTGTGTTTATGTTTTGACAAATTTGTAGGGCAGTACAGTATCTCAGCGAGGAGATCAGGTCTCCTGCTCCTCTGGTGCATTCACTAGAGCTGCCCAATCTCCCTCCTATTAAAAGTTTGATAGAAATATCTGTTGGCTATAGGTATGTTCTTAAACCGCAAGGGTTTTTGGCCTGTTAGTGAATACCTGTTTAACGTGTTAAACAATGTATGGTTGTAAGAGAAGACAGCCAAGTCAAACTGCTGATCACATGGCTGGGGGCAGTTATAGGCACATGCAATCCTTTTCAGGGCTCAAAAAGACTTGCTGATCTTGTTGGAGGCTCTTTGTTTGGGGCTCAGCATGAGCTGAGATCACTGTATGCATGCATATAGCCAATACCCCCCTTTTAACTCAGTAATCTGTATATCAACCTTGTCATGTGCTCAGTATTATCCAAGATTGCAATTTGGTGGGTGAGAGGATTGAGAATGAGAGATGGGGGTTGTCTAAAGCCCTCTAGTGACTTTGTGGCCAAGGTGGTATTTGATCACCTTGCAGACTTTGTGGTTCTGGCAACAATAGTTTGAGTGTCAATAGGAGGAGCAGCCACTGCTGGTGTTCTTGGCCCTGGGATAAAGTCAGGAGATATGCCAGTGAATTAATTCTTCCTTAGTTCGCCATGCAAACAATACAGAAGTTAAGCACTTCTGTTGAAGTTACTGTGGGAATAAACAGTTGCAAACCAGAACATTTGGCTACTGGTTATTTGGCAGAATGGCCTGAGATTTAGAAAGTGCCCATAATTATAGGCTATGTTTGCATAACTGCAAGTCTTTGCTATGTTTGGGCTCCTACTGAAATTATTTGACATTGGGGAACCACTGCAATCTGGCTCATGCCTGAGGCACTTTGGAAGGGTATCGGTTGCACACTGCATACACGTCAACATGTACCTGACTTGTGTCATCTTAGATCGCTGTGTCAAGAACATAGTACAGGATGCTTATGCCTGAGTGATTGATTGATTTTTATTTACGTGCATAGACCAAACTGAATATTTACAAATACATAAATGCACAACATTACTTAATAGAAGCATTAAACATAATCACTCTTGTGAGATACCCTCTTACTGCATATTAAAACAATAAAATTAAAATTAAAAGGAGAATTGTTTAATCATTACTTGTCATCCCTGTGTCAGGTTAGATCACTTTAATTACAGTGTTTGTGTCAAGAACATAGTACAGGATGCTTACGCCTAAGTGTGCATGTGGGATATGAATGGGTATTCCATCCTAAATGTCTGAATAGAGAATTCTCATAATACCCCTTATAGTAGTTGGTTCTTGATATTTTTAGAAGTATCCCTAGGAAAATGGAGACTTGACTAACAATATAACCTGTGTACTTATGTCCTTGTTTTGACAGAAAATAATTGGAACGAAGCAGTTTCTTCCCCAGAGCAAAGGTCTGAAATGGTTAGCTATTCACGTGTGTAGCCATTTCTTACTTGATTGTCTTTGTGGCAATATTTTCTTCCTAGCGTGTGGGTTTAATGAGAAAAATCTAAATATGGTAAGATTTCTTCGTCTTCTTTGTCTTCTTCGTCTTCGTCGTCTTCGTCTTCGTCTTCTTCTTCGTCGTCGTCTTCGTTGTCATCTTCGTCGTCGTCTTCGTCGTCTTCTTCGTCGTCTTCTTCGTCGTCTTCATCGTCGTCTTCGTCTTCTTCTTCTTCTTCTTCTTCTTCTTCTTCTTGGAAATGACATCAGACCAGGGTTTGGGAGTTCATGTGCTAGAAGCCACAGTTTGCAATGCTATGGTCCACTCTAACAACAGTTGTTAATTCTCATATCCGTATTGGCCCTAGAAGAGTTTATTTATTTCATTTATATCCTGCCCTTCCTCCCAGTAGGAGCCCAGGGCAGCAAACAAAAACACTAAAAACTCTAAAATATCATAAAAACAGACTTTAAAATATACTAAAACAAAACTAAACATAAACAAAACATCTTTAAAAACATATTAAAACAAAACATCTTTTAAAACATCTTTTTTAAAAAAGCTTTAAAAACATCTTAAAAATCAATTCCAACACAGTTGCAGACTGGGATAAAGTCTTTACTTAAAAGGCTTGTTGAAAGAGGAAGGTTGTACCAGCCCTGTAGCCATCCTTCTGTATTAGGTGGGACATTTTGGGGGAAAGATCATAGCCCTAGCCAACCCCCCCCTTCACTGGAGGGGATGTGAGGGCCAAGGGCAGAGACAAAATAAATACTTTAGGATATATTTGTTAACTTCTCCTTGAGGATCCCTTCTTCTAGTCTTGTTCCTGAACTGCCTCCTTATTGTACAATCAAGGAAAGACTGGTTCATTTACAGAGGACTAACTAAGTGCATGGAAACTAATTGTAGAAAGCAATTGGATTTTTTAAAAAACTGGTTGCTGGGTTGATTTTTCTGCCCAGAAACCTGGAAAAGTTCTCATACTGAGCTGCACACATTGGGAAAATCAGAAATTAGGCCTTATAGCTTAGATGGCCAGCCAGCTAACTATAGTGTGCACAGCAGTGTTTCTGTTGCGTTCTTTGCCATCAACAAAAAATAGTCACTATGATTGTGAGTATAGTGGGTGCTTTAAAACAGCAAAGGGTAACTTCGGGTTGATTTTTTTTGTCTCTTTATTTTACCATTTAGCAATAAGCACCCAACCATGCTCTACTCATCATAAAAACTGCAGAATTAACAAACTTACTTCTTATTGCAGTCAAACAAACATGGTTCTTTATTTCTGGTTGGGTAGAAAACACAACCGAAACTGAAAAGCACAGCAAAGAAAAGTCCAAGATGTGGGGTCTAACTCTAGCCCATAATACAAAGTTCTAATATATTACTCAAGGGTCATAATCACATGCAGGCTGCTTTTCAGGAACACTTTCGTAAATGTAGGGTGATTGAAGATAGATATTTCATGATTACAGTCAGGGAAAGTCTTGAATGAGATGACTTTCACAGACTCTTCCAGACGAGGCTTTTGTTGTGCACTGCCTTATTTATTGCTTTTTTCAGAGGCTCCTATTCTTAAAACTACCCCTGTTCTTAAAACAAACTGTCATTCTTTAAATGGAGACTGTCATTGTGTGTCATGTGACAAATTGAAAAGAAACTCCCTTTAATAAATCTGGGGTAGTGGACACAGATCTAGGGGGAGGGTGGTGCACCCATTTGCCCTATTCTGGCTACAGGGTTGAGTTGTACTGTATCATGAAAAGCATTGTTAGGGCTCCCATTTACCTGGGAGCAAGCCTTGTTGAACACAATGGTATTTACTTAGTAAGTAGGCATAAGATTGCACTTAAAGTATTTTGATATTAAAAATGTATTAATGTTGTAAGTCAGTTAAAACTGAAATGCCTTGCTCTAAGCTAACCTCAGTTTTGCTTGGTAACATAATATTGGGATTGGTATCTACCTTAGAGTGTCAAGTTGATCTCCATAAAGAGATGTTGGTAGTTAGTATTTTGCTGTAAATAAGCACAGATTTCTGCATGATACCCAGTGTTAAGCTCCGATGCAGTTGTTTTGTTCAAACAAACCAAATGGGAAAAAAGGAAGTGAAGTGGCTGTTGTACTTTGTAATAACTTCAGCTGATAATGTTGCTGTTTGTTACAGAGTCGAATAGAGGTATATGCAACACACTTTCCAGCTGGGACATCTGTCCAGAACATGCTTCACTGGAGTCAGGTAGACCCAAAATCCTCAATTCTGTTAAAAAAACCCCACGTTCTGCATTGATTTCAGCTGTCGAATGGTTGGCCCATATTAAAGGAACAGGCTGTTGAAAGTGAAATTAAGAATTATAATGGAAATTAAGAATTATAATGGAAGGAAAAGTCAAACTCAATAACTTTGCCTCTCGTTTATTCCCATCCAACAAATATATTTTACGTTTATGATAATGGATTTAAAGCTGATGCTTGCCCTTTTGTGTTTAAACATTACCAATTGGGGAATTTCAGAAGCAACATGTATAATTTTTCGCTGTGTCTTTTTTTCATTGACATAATATTTCCTTTGTGTAGCATGTACAAATACTACCTTCCGTGGTATTTTAGATGCTTTGGTGCTTGTGTGTATTTATGAATGTGGGTGTTCATAGTGCTACTGCAGCCTTCGCCAACCTGTTTAGATTACAGCTCCCATCAGCCAGGCTATGCTGGCTGCAGCTGCTGGCAATCGTAGTCAAAAACATCTGGAGAACACCAGGCTGGTGAAGGCTGTGCTATTCTGCCTTGGTAGCATCGGGTAAGCAAAGCAGTGCTATGACTGGGAAGCACATGGTCTTGAATGGTACTTGCTGGTAGCTTCTGTATGGCGCTATCAAAACAGAACTCCCTTACCAAGAGGTTCAGGACTCCTTTGACCATGTGTAGCTAATGGCACCATGTGTAAAAGAAAAGCTACATGTTCATCTGTTTTATAGACCAGAGCTTGGAAGATTACTTTTAAAAGTAATAAATTACAGTTACAATTACATGGCCCAAAAAAGTAGTAATTACCATTACAATTACAATTGCTCTGAAAGCAACTGATTACTTTACTTTTTCTCAAAAGTAATCACTACAATTACATTTCAGTTACTTTTTAAAAACCCTACAAGGTCCTGGCCTTGGCTGCTGCACATCTAAGTAGCCTAAAACAACATTAAAAATAAACACACATACAGAGGTAGTAGAATAATTATTTTTATCCATAATATAGCAATGGTGGTCTCTCTGCTGGTAAGGGAGGTGGGGAGGGAGGCAGAGGCCACTACTCAGAACTTTGCACATCAAACCAAGTGCAACCCCCCGCCCCAGCCAGCCAGCATAATCTCTCTCACTTAACCACCTCCCGGACCCTGCCCTGCCACCAGCTAAGGCATACTCACCCAAGCAAACATTTTCCCCTGAGTTACAAAAAAGTTAAAATATTGCAAATGCATCACAGTAGCCAGAGAGGGTGGTGGAGGCCACTTTGTGTGCCAAGTGCAAACACAGTATTCACACACACACACATTGCCATCTTTTACCTCCACAGTCTTTATCTCCATTCTGCTGCTGCCTCCTTCTCCTCCTTTATCCATGTTCTTGCCCTCCTTCTCTTTTCTCCATTCTTCTCTACCACTGTCCATTTTTTAAACAATTGTATTCTCCACTCCATCCCCATCTCACTTTCCACCTCCTCCCTCGTCGCCTCCTACCTACCCACTGAGCACGAGGAAAGAGTGATGCTGCACAGAAGCCCAGTTTGAAGCACATGATTTCCATCCACAAATCAGAGGAGCAGAAGACTTTCCCCCCCTCCCAAGTAATGCCCCCAAGTAATGCTGGAAACATTACAATTACTCCACAAAAGTAATAAAATTCAAAATCAAAATGTAAAGGAATTATCCACTCGTTCCTCAAAAAAGTAATGAACTACTTCCAAGCTCTACGATAGACTTGTTGCAGTGGAGGATATGGATTTCCATTATCTGTGATAGTTTGGGTGGTTCTGTAGACAGGCATTAAAAATTGGCTTGTTTATGTGAATCATTTCTTCCTAGGCACTGCTTGTCAGGCATGCACCTGCTCTCCATTTTGGATTGTTTGTGTGGGATGATCTTTAGGCCTCTAATAGCAGCACTGGGGCTAGATGGAGTTGGTCTTTCTAATTCTGGCTTTGGCTGTAATCCTAGACACACTACCCCGGGAGTAAGTCCCATTGAGTTGTTCTGCATATATTTGTGCTGTTAGACTGCAGTCCTATAACTTGTGTTCAGGATTGACATTTCTATATATCAGGAGTGGGGAACCTTTCTGGCCCTATGGGCCAGATCCCAATCAGGATTTGCCTGTGGGGCCAAATCTGACAAATGTGCAAGGGTGCCCATCTCTCAATAAACTGACATCACAATAACATCAGCTGCAAAGTGCTTTGAAGTCCTAAAGTTGGGACTTCAAAGCACCTTGCAAAGATTTTTTCACTTCATTTTAGCATGGGATTCTGATGCGAACCCTTTCCTGAATCGTGAAGGGGAAAGGGGTTTGCATCAAAAGCCCTGCTAAAACAGAGAAAAAAACCCTTCACTTTAGCAAGGGTTTTGATGCAAACCCCTTCCTGAAACTCGACCCCCAGGTGGGCCAAGATTCGACTATGGGTTCTCCACCCCTGTTCTATATCCAGTTCTGACTCTGGGCAAAGGGTTATTTGGGGTTTTTCTCCATCTGTCGGGAACAGAGAGGAAAATTCCTATTACAGGGTGATAGAAAAGTTCGACTCTTTGTGTGTTTACTTAAGTCCCCTTAAGGTAAATGGGGGTTACTTCTAAGTCATTGTGAATAGGATAACTCATAATTGGTAACACACATCTACATTAGTGCATCATAATATTTCATCATGAGGTAGATGAGCATCATTGGAAAAACTACAAACGTTGACATAACGCCTGCTGCTTGCAAATGGCTCTGTGCAACTTTGATTGAGTGGTCAAAACATTAACCTTTCTTCTTCTCCACACAAAGAGGGAGTTAATGTCATTCATCACTTTAATTACAGCACAGTTCACAATTCCTGTTTATGTGGGTGCCATCCACCATGATATATTTATATCGCGCACACCTCTATTTCACCCCCTTTTCCATTTGTGTTTTCAAAATATGGCACACCTGTTTTTCAGGGTGTGAAGTCTGGGAAGTTCAAAGCCTTTGACTGGGGTAGTAAGAAAGAAAACATGGCTCATTATAACCTGGTAAGAATTTCGAAGTGCCATTCTCTCTCTCTCTCTCCCTCCATGAGAGTAGAAACTGGTAAAGCATGCCATAACTACTGTTGGCAAAGGCTGCTGTTCATATTGTTGCGCGCCTTCCCCAATCTCTGAGCGGTGAGATTTTGGGGGTCCCTGCGCTGCTCCAGGGTTTGGTTTCCTTTGGGAAGAAGGTCAGCGGAGACTGCAGTGTCTTTATGAAATATGGTTTATTTATTTACACACATTCCAACCTGAGCTCAAGGATGGAGGGGTTCAAGGCGTCAGCAGTCTAATATCCAGCTTTTCCATCTGGGTTGCAGGAGGCATCCCAAATGCCATGGTGCAGAGAGCCAGTCTCTCTCTGCCTGCCTTCCAGTTCCCAGCAATTCTCTAGACACAACTCAAACTACCAGCCTCTGCTGGGCTCCAGGAGTGTGGGGTGGGGAGATCATCTCCTGAAGAGTTTCAATGATAAAAGGGTCTCCCTGGCCCATTCACCGTTGCTGGCAACTGATCGGCCGATTATCTTACCTGGCCAATCTATTTGGTTAACAAAAGACTCATTTGACCAGCAGAGAGTTCCTCATTCCAAGGCACAGGATTCCAAATCAGAGGCTGGAAAGGGGACCCACAGGAATCATCCATCCCAACTCCCATCCTCATAACAATATAATACATACTGGATAAAACAAAGTTCCACCAACACTTTGTTATGAGCGAATGATGTGATAAAGGGTATAAAAGGACAAATTTTGCCTATAGCAGCTTTCCCCAGCCTGGTACCTTCCAGATGTTTTGACTACATCTGCCATCAGCCCAGGAAACATGGCCAATGGTCAGGGATTATGGGAATAGTGTTCTGAAACATCTGGAGGGCACTAAGCTGGGGAAAGCTGGCCTATAGAAATACAGTAAAATGCTTATTTGGCGGTTGTATGTATTCTGTGTTGTTTTGGCTCTTAGTAGTTCAGTACTCCTGGTTTGGCTAGAGTGTGGGGGTTCCCAGAGAGGAAATTGTGGCTGTTGCACTCTTCCCTTAGTCCTGCTGCTGCTGTGAGATAAACCATGGTTTAGCTGATGTTTTGCTTGGTCCCGACAAACCAAGAGTTGTAATCCCAAGAACAAACCTTAGTTCCAGCTCATGGTGTGTTTGGAGCAAGACAAACGATGATCCTGATTTCAGACTTAATGCTAAAGCAAACTATGGCTTATCTCACAGCACAGCTGCGATCTCCTCTCCAGCAGATTGCACATTCATAGTTTGGCTTGATGTTACATGCAAACTAAATCCTAATTGCGAACTTGAGTGTGCGTGTGCACATGTGTGTGTGTTTGTGATTGTGTGTAAAAACAGCTAGGGGACATTTTCAAGTAGGGAAATAGGTGTGAAAGAGGTTAAGTAAATGTCTCCTGCCCAGTGCTGGTGCCAGGCTATTTTGTGCCCTAGGCAAGGCTAACTACTTGCACCCCCCCAAAAAAAATGGCTAACTTCAATTTTCAAAAACAGATGTCTTGTAGAAAAAATGAAAAGCACAAAACTTGAAACTGCTAAATTGATTTTAGTTGCATTTTCTCCAAGGGTTAAAAAAACTAATCTGTATAAAACTGTGCCCCTCAAAGGTCAGTACTGTGCCCCTCTGAGGTCTGCACCCTAGGCGGCTGCCTAGTTGGCCTAATGATAGCACCGGCCCTGCCCCTGCCTCCCACTATGTCTCTACTCAAGATTGTGCTTACTGGAGCGTCCCTGCACACTTTTAATTTAATTTTTTATTTGCAAATTTAAGAAAAGGGGGAAATAGGAGGAAGTAAAAGAGAAGGAATAAAAATAAAAATCAAGAAATAAAAAATATGTATAATCTGGAGATCTTATATTAATTTATATGTTTAATTTAAGATGGATGTACTAATGGTTATTGTATCCTTAATGTGAGTCTAGAGTGTTTTATATTTATTATATATTGTTGCACATTCTTGAGTGTAGAGTTTGCCCCTCTGTTACTCTTTGAGTGCTGGGGAGAAATGAGGGGGCTATTTCTCTCAAGTTTTCTGTTTATTTCTGACACATGACTTGGATTGTGACTCTCTCTTACCACAATATGATGTGTTGTCTTGTAGGGCAGACATGTGGCCTTCCAGAAGTTTGCTGGTTTTAATATTTTTTTCATTTCTGGACCACTCTCCATCTCCCTAGATCTCTGTACAAAATGATCACATAAAATACAATATACAATTAAAAGCCTAAAACCATCACTAAAACACTATGGCCTTATCCCAGTCTGCATCTGTCTTGGAACTGCTTTTGTTTTGTTTTTAAAATGTTTTTAAGATGTTCTTGGTGCTTTATCATTTGTTTGCCACTCTGGGCTCCCTTTGGGAGAAAAGGTAGGATATAAATTTAATAAAGAATAAGAATACTTTATGTAATTCAGAAATAACTCTAATATTCATACATGGCCTTTCACTCTCATGATTTCCTTGAATGATAAATACATCGTAAGCTGGTGTTCAAAGATCGCCACTGAGGAGAGCAATCTGAATTCCAATGGAAAGAAGTTCCACAATTGGGGTGCCACCACAGAGAAGGCCCTGCCGAGTATCACCAAACAGTGATCAACACACTTGCCAAGACCACTAGCAAGGCCTCCCCAGGCAATATCAAGGGCTCCTTTGGAACAAAGGGTGGGGTATACATTTAATATATAAAGTTTCAAGAAGTATGTGGGCACATATTGGGAGAAGCACTCCTTGAAACATTTGGATCAACACCTTATATCAGGCTGGGTAGCATATAGGCAGCTAATGTACTTTTGGGGAATCAGTGTTTCCCCATGGGCACCATACATCACTCTTGCTCCTGTATTCTGCTATAGCTACAGCAGGGGTTGCCAACCTTTTTGGACCTAAGGGGACATTTCAAATTTTATGAGCACTGGGGCCGCCTACCATGGGTGCATGGCATAACACAATATTAGAGAACAGTCATGGTGAAGCTTTGCCCATAACTATATTTCCATACTACAAAAAGGCTTGCCCTGGTGAATTTCTGCCTGCTGTAAAGCTATAAAAGAACAAGAATTCTGGTTTTCCCCAATGCCAACCCTAAATCAACATTTAGCCTGCCATCCTGTACCCACTCACCTGGAAGTAAGCCCTATTAAACACAAAAAGAATTTCATCTTAGTAGACATGTATACCATTGTACTGTAAATTAACTATACGGTTAATTTCCTGTCTTTAGTGATGAGTCCCTGGTCTTTAGCTCTTGCAAAGAAAGAGACATGCCTAAGTCTCTTTGCAGAGTTTTCACATTTGCCTTTGGGGTGGGATTCTTTAACATTCACCCACAGTTATTATATAGTAGTATTTGCAGAAAATAACTTCTAGGCAAACCTAGCACAGGAAAGTTTCATTCTGATTGCCAGGGGAAAAGGAAGAGGAAACTATGGAGATTCGAAGGACTAGAAGCATGAAAAATGCAGCTCTTTAGGACCCCAGGGATTCCTGCTGCCTGGTGTACAAACAACTCGCTTATGAAGCACAGCTCTGACTTCACTCATTGCTAATAATTCAGGCAGGCAGGAGCAGCCAGGTTGGCTCATATCACAGAAATTGCTCAGAAGGATACCTGTAAATTGTGTTCTATAACTTCCTTCCTAGGACGGTTAGAGCCTTGCTTTTTTTATTTTTTTTTAAAGAAAGCTCAGATTTTGGATTACCTGTTGGAGGTGCTACTGAATCCTTCAAGGTTGCCATGGCACCGGTGGGCAACAGCTTGGTGACCCCTGAGCTACAGCTTCTAGACTGTCTTTAAGGGTATCCCCATATTGATGACGATGGACTTTAACCCCCATTATGCCTAGACAGTATGACCAATGAAGATGATGAGAGTTGTAGTCCAGCAATTTCAGGAGCGCAACAGGTTCCTCATTCCTGCTGTACTCTGTGTGCATCTCTATGTATGTATGGAGACAGAAAGAGAGAGTTTTGGCTCGGAAGTCTTTTCAGTGTTATAAACTACAAACTGTTTTTTAAACTATTATTTTCCCCCTCCCTTTTAGCCAACACCACCTTTCTACAACATAAAACAGATGACTCTACCAACAGCTCTCTGGACTGGCAGTCAAGACTGGCTTGCAGACCCAAAGGACGTTGCCCTGTTGCTGCCTCAGGTCCCGAACTTAGTTTACCACAAGAATATTCCTGAATGGGCACATCTGGATTTCATCTGGGGCCTCGATGCCCCACAGCACATGTACATAGAAATAATTGAGCTCATGCAGAATTATCATTGAGTCTATGCCATTCTTGGAGCTGTGATCCTGACATTTCTTCAAGAAACCAGCACCATCAGTCTATAGCTTCTTTTTTTTTTAAAAAAAGTTATTCCTACCTTCTTAAATACATACAGTATTATTAACCTGTCTATGTGCAGCTTAGTTATAGCTCAGGAAATTAAATTCTTGCATTGCTCATAAGTATTTAAATCCATGGATCTTGGAGGTGTTGAGTAACAACTTAAGTGGTCTGCTCATCACATTAGTTCTAAGGAAAAGAAGACAAGCCTGGAGCCTCCGCACGGGGCGCTGATTGTGGGGTGGAGCCAGTGGTGTGCTGGTAAATGTTTAACAACCGGCTCTCTGGAAAAGAAAAAATCCAAGCTGGATTTAGAAATGGAAGTGGCACCAGGGATCATATTGCAAGCATACGCTGGATAATGGAATGGACCAAGGTATTTCAGAAGAAAATCACCCCATGTTTTATAGATTACAGCAAAGTCTTTGATTCTGTAGGTCACAAAACACTATGGAACGGTTTTAAAAGAAATGGGGGTACCACAGTATCTGATTGTCCTGATGCACAACCTATACTCTGGACAAGAGGCTACTGTAAGGACAGAATATGGAGAAACCGATTGGTTCCCAATTGGAAAGGGTGTGAGACAGGGGTGTATTTTATCACCCTATTTGTTTAATCTATATGCAGAACACATCATATGGAAAGCAGAATTGGCCCAAGATGAAGGAGGTGTGAAAATTGAGGGAGAAATATCAGTAATTTAAGATATGTAGATGATACCATACTGTTAGCAGAAACCAGTAATGATCTGAAACGAATGCTGATGAAAAAGAGGAAAGCACATAAGCAGGATTACAACTGAACATCAAAAAGACTAACGTAATAACAAGATTTATGTAACTTCAAAGTTGATAATGAGGACATTGAACTTGTCAAGGATTTTCAATACCTTGGCACAGTCATTAACCAAAATGGAGACAATTGTCAGGAAATCAGAAGAAGGCTAGGACTGGGGAGGGCAGTTATGAGAGAACTAGAAAAGGTCCTCAAATGTAAAGATATATCACTGAACACTAAAGTCAGGATCATTCAGACCATGGTATTCCCAATCTCTATGTGTGGATGTGAAAGTTGGACAGTGAAAAAAGAAGATAAGAGAAAAATCAGCTCATTTGAAATGTGATGTTGGAGGAGAGCTTTGTGCATACCATGGACTGTGAAAAAGACAAATAATTGGGTGTTAGAACAAATTAAACCAGAACTGTCACTAGAAGCTAAAATGATGAAACTGAGGTTGTCATACTTTGGACACATCATGAGAAGTCATGATTCACTAGAAAAGACTATAATGCTGGGAAAAACAGAAAAAGAGGAAGGCCAAACAAGAGATGGATTGATTCCATAAAGGAAGCCACAGGCCTGAATTTACAAGATACGAACAAGGTGGTTCACGACAGATGCTCTTGGAGGTTACTGATTCAGAGGGCGCCATAAGTCGTAATCTTTTCCAACAGTTTGGAAAAGATGGGCTTATTAGCGCCCATTATTCTCCGATGCTTCCTTTTCTGAACCAGGTAAGTTGCAGATAAATTCCAGCAATATAAAAATTAGCACAGAAACTTTTATATAGGATAAAAGATCTGTTTAAAGATGGATGTTCCCTCTCTGATGAACAAATTAGGGCACAGCTAGGTGAGAGATCTCCTGCTTGGTTTCAGTTGGCTCAAGTTCGGTACTTCAGTGCTCCTATTAATCGTCTACTTCACACAGAAGCCTGACTTTCTTTGAAAACTATTCTGTTAATTTGGACAAAAAATTTAAAGGTATAATTTCCTTCTTAAATAACATACTACTGGCAGATTCATTCTCAGCTCTGATGGGATTAAAGGCTAAATGGGAAGATGACTTAAACACACAAATTGAAGAGGTACAATGTCTGCTAATGTGGACTAAGCTTCCCCTGAAAACTGTTTCAGCTGCTGTTACAGAAACCATGCTGAAAGTCATAGATAGGTGGCATTGTATTCCTGTCAAACTAAAACAAATATATCATGGTTTATCAGATGTATGTTGGAGGCGCTGCAATATGTGTGGTAGTTACTTTTGTAATTCCCAGAATTCAAAGGATAGAATTCAAAGAGGAGAACTCTTTAAGAACTCTCAGGATCCTTGGAGTCCCCTTGCTGGTTCTGATCCATTCACATTCCGTCAAATTGAAATGAACCTCTCCTTTTGGAGCTCAAGAAGCAGCTGCTGCTGCCAACAGACACACAGAGGTGTTGTGCAAACACACAGCAGAGGGAGAGAGGCGGCTTGACAAGCGGGGCGAGGGGGGATGGGAGGGAGGCGAAAGAGCGGGGGTGGGGGGCAGTAGGGCGAGTACAAAGTTCACACCTGCAACCCGGAAAGGGTAGCACACACACACACACCATCGTCACTCACCTCCACAGCTCTTCACCTCCATTCTGCAGCTGCCTTCTCCTCCGGCTTTCTCTCTCCACTGTGGTAGCATTTTTCTCCTCTCTCTCTCTACTTCCTTCCTCGTGCCTCCTAACACAGAGCACGACACTGCCCAGAAGCCCATGCTTCTGGCACATGTCTTTCGTCCACCAATCAGAGGAGCAGACAGTGGCGTACCTAGCGTATTTGACACCTGGAGCAGATCATTTTTTAACACCCCCTATTCCCTCCTCTCCATGGGAAGCTCAGTGGTGCCCGTTCTGACTGAGCAGCTCGCTTTGGAGGCTGAACCCAGCACTTTGCCACTGAGCTACAGATGCTCTTCCCCACAAAACGCCTGCCTGCAAAACCTCTCCATGAGGAAGATGCCTTCTGCCAGGTTAGACCACTGGTCCCATCCAGCCCTGTAGTGCCTACTTTGACCGGCAGCAGCTGTCCCCGGGATTTCAGACAGGAGTGTAAGATGCCTAGAATTGACCCTCTGCAAGCGAAGCTTGCTCCTGACCACTCAGCTGGGATAGCAGCAGGAGCAGCAGCAACAATCATGAAACAAATTACAGGGCGCTGTGCAGAAGAACGGCATCATAACATGCCCCGAGAGACATACAGTCATGGGGGGGCGGCATAGAAAGTAACGGAAGGGAGGGAGGGAAGAGTAACAGGAAGGCTCATCCACACATAAACAGTTCAGCTTCCTCCTTGAGGAAGAGCCGTAGCTCAGCGGGCAGAGCATCTGCTCTGCAGGCAGAAGGTCCCAGATCCAAATCCCCAACGGCATCTCCAGGTGGGGCTGGGAATGTTCCCTGCCTGAAACCCTGGAGAGCCGCTACCAGTCAGTGTAGACAGTCAGGGCCGGTTCTAAAGGGCGGCCAGGTGGGGCACTGGCCCGAGGGCCCCAGAGCTACAGGAGCCCCTGAGCGGCCCTCTGCTCCCCTTCCGCGATCCGCAGCACCATCCATGGATTGCAGGGAAGGAGCTTCTGCCTGCCCGCCATTCCCTTGCCCCACCTACCTATCTGCTGCCTTTTAGCATAGCCCTTAATTAAGATGGCAGCCGCGGTTCCCTAAGGTACTGAAGCCGTGGCCGCCATCTTAGTTGATGGTGGAGATGTGCGCACGTAGCACGCACGTGTGCCATCAACAAACGTGGTGGCAGTGGCTGCATTCACTTAGGGAAACCGCGGTCGCCATCTTCATTAAGGGCAATGGTAAAAGACAGGAGACAGGTAGGTGGGGGTGGGGGGGCTGCACATGTGTGCATGCGCGCACACGCCGGGGCCCAGGGCAAGCTAATGTCCAAGGGCCCTGGCATGGCTGGAGCCGGGCCTGTGACAATACTGATGTAGACGGACATGGTCTGACTCAGTACAAGGTGGCTTCCTACATAGTTAGGGGGCAAGCAGGAAAAGGTGTACACCAAACAGGGGTGTCCTTCTGATTTCAAGCACAACTGACTGGGGAAGCATTTAATAAGGGGGCCACCACCAGGCAGCAGCCTCAGTATTGTCTACACTGATGGCCAATGCCTCTCGAGTCTTATCTGGAGATGCTGGGACTGAACCTGGGACCTTCTGCCCACAAAGCAGATGCTCTGCCACTGAGCTTTGGCTTCCTCCCATACAAGCTGCCTACCCACTGAATTCATTCATCATCAGAGGCTTTGCTATGCATTCCACCACACTGAGTAGTGGTTGGACTACTGTAATAGTTTGATGCATTTTAGTCATTTAGTAAGCAGCTTTGAACTTATTTATAAAGAAAAGTAAGTGGATAAAAAGCTTTAAATAAAAACATCACTTTTCCTTTAGTGTGTTTTTTGGAAACAAAAGGTGGCAGCTTTTTACATAGGCAATGACTTGTTTCTGGGGAATGTTCTTACCACAAATATTTTAGGAAGCACTTGTCTTTCTGTCCACCATCCAGGCTCAGTCTTCAATAGACGGCTGTGTCAGGGGATTGTAGTAGTGGCAGGCTGGGGAAAATGGAGCCAATATGTGAAAGGAGGCTGAGGCTGTGAAGACTAGTGCTAGATTGGCTTGGGTAACTAGTATTAGGGGTTTCTTCAGAACCCTTTCTCACAAGGGAGAGCCAAGGAAATAAATTAGTTGGGTCAGACTGTTGCTCATCTTCTTTTTTTCAATAATTTTATTCAAATTTTCATAAAACATACAAAACAAAATCATAAAACATTCAAAGACAAAAAACAAAATCAAAAATAGTTAAACAAAAAGAAAAAAAGAAAAAAAAAACAAAAATAAAAAATAAAGAGTAAAATATTGACTTCCCATTTGTCAAAGATCAAATCAGTTATAAGTCTATAATATATAGCAATCCTGTCTCTTAAGTCATATTATAAAATCACTTTCCTCCAGTAGTTATCTTACTTAATCATCAAATCTCATAAACATTACTTTATTCTTTCCACAAAAAGTCAAAGAGAGATTTCAATTCTTTAAGAAATATATCTATCAATTTTTTTTTTTTCAGATAAGCATATCGATTAATCCATCTCATTACTAATTATGATAATCTTATTGTCATAACCATAGTCAAAATAAACATTTCAATTAATCCATCACATCAGAATCTGTTAGGTTCAGTAATTTCAGTAGCCATTGTTCTATTATCTCTATTAGTTCCATTTTCCATCTTCCATCTTCAGTAGTCTTGTTAAGTCCAGTAATTTCAATATCCAATCTTCCATTATCAGTATTCCATAATAATCTTGCTGTCAAAGCCATAGTCATATAGTAAGAGTCTGATGGGAATTACCTCTATCCCAAATATTTTCTTGCCATCCATTCTGAATAGGTTGCTGAAATACTGCTGTAAAATCATATCTCTGTTCTTTTTTTCAAAACACACTGGGTCATCTCTTAAAAGTTTTTCCATTGTCACATGGCTGCAGTTAATTCCATAGATTTTCTCTATATTGGGCTCCATCACATCATTCCAGTCCAGAAGATAATCCATGCCATTGATAACTTTATCTCTAGAATCTTCATTAATTTCTTCAGAGATAACATTGAGTTCCAAACAATAGATTTTATTTCTAAAGTCCATAGACTCCAAATCTTGTTCCTGTTCCACGTTTGTTCCAATCTCCGGGATCTCCTCTCTCACAGGGACCCCTATTCCAGTCTCCAGGGTCTCCTCTCTCACAGGGACCCCTGTTCCAATCTCCGGGGTCTCCTCTCTCACAGGGACCCCTTCCAGGGTCACCTCTCTCACAGGGACCCTTATATCTTTAATCTCCTGCTTCATTTTACTCAATTCAATTTTCGTTATCTCAATCTCATCCATTATTTTCTGAAACATAGTTATTTCCAGATTCTCAGCCACTTTCTTAATTGCCATTTTAAAAGAAAAATATAGGAAAACCACTTCTTATTTCAGCAACAATTGGGTTAATACTCCAAACTTGGTGACATCACAGTATAAACAGAGCAGACAGCCTTATCTCTCCAATAGTTAAGTAAACAAAATGCAGTTCCCAGGATCGAAACAATTAATGGCAATCGTCAAGAAACAGATTCGTCAAAATAAAATAGACCAAAAAGAGAGTAGTCTCAAAACAGTATAATATTTTTCAAAATAAAAATCTGGAATAGAAATCCCTCTTCTGTGTGTATCTTTAGAATGCAAATCCAGGACAGCTTTTTGCAACAAAAACAGAGATAAGCTATTAATTAGTGCGTAGCAGAGAGAAGTTACGGCTCCCCAGTGAAATGTCAAAAACCGATCAATCTGGCAAATCTCTTTTAAACAGCAACAATTTAAGTCAAGTAAAAGAAAAATATAGAAAGAAGGGTGCTTGCCTGTTAATGCGTTCTCTCTTAGAAGATAAGATGAACGTTCGCTTTAACAGATAGAGCTTGCTGTTAAAAATCCGTCCCACCTTCGTCGGCTGGACCTCGTCCCATAAATTAATGAGATCTGGTCGTCCCAACAAAAATAGGCTTTGAGGTTAATCTCTTCGTTTCTCCCTACCCGGGAGAAGTTTAATCAGTCAAAAAAAAAGAAAAAACTGACTGATATATCTGAATAAGCTTCTTTTGAGGCAGGAGCCCGTCTCAAAAGCAGGCACAGGCTAAGTCACCCTTCCCGGAAGTCAGACTGTTGCTCATCTTCTGAACTACTCTGTGAGGTAGGTCATCTAATTCCCATGTTAAAGATGGTACACTGAGGCTTGGATAGCATTATTTCTAAAAAGATTCTAAAAAGAAACGGATTGAAAATAACACTGCCAAAACCATAATGCTGTTATGTAAATCTACTGTGTCTGGTCACCTCGTCTGCAAAAGGACATTGTAGAGCTGGAAAAGGTTCAGAAAAAGACAACCAAAATGATCAAGGGGATGGAGGAAATCCCCTATGAGGAAAGGTTACAATATTGGGGACTAGTACTTTTTTGTTGTTAAAAAATGAGGTGCTGGAACTCATATCTTGATAAAAGTGCTATAGGTGCCAGCACAAAATGGCAGCCAGCAACAGCAAAAAACAAGGTGACCGTACTCTATACTGGTGAATTCTGAAACATACAAAAAAGCTGTTTGGGATTTTCTAGTTTAGTAAAAAGGCAAATAAGAGGAGACATGACATGGTGTGGAGAAAATGGAAAGGAATTTGCTCCCGCAGGAAGTAGTAATGACCACCGACTTAGATGGCTTTAAAAGAAGATTAGACAATTAATGGAGCAGAAGGCAATCAATGGCTACTAGTCAGGAGTACTATGTTCTACCTCCACTGTTAGAGGTACTATACCACTGAATACCAGTTGCTGGGAATCACAGGTGGTGAGAGTTCTGTTGCACTCAGTTTCTGCTGGCAGACTTCCCACGGGCCTCTTGTTGGCCGCTGTGAGAAGAGGATATTGGACTAGATGGGCCTCATCTTTCTCTAAGCATGGCAAATCCTCTTGTTGTACAGAATGGATTCTGCAGTACCTAGAAATAGCCAATAGGTTCTGATAGTACTATAAAGTGGTACCTTTATCACTTTTGTGTAATCTTGATTCAGAGGAAGACCTTTCTGCATTTCTAAGTTGGGGGTGGTAAGGATGGTGTGTGTGTTTGGAAGGACTCTGGGTGCTGCTGTAGCTGTTGCCACTTACCTACCCTGCCTTCATTTTGTGTCTTCTGCTCCAGGTGTATGAAGGAGAAGAGCTGCCTGAGGCAGCACCTCGGCGCCAGGGCAAATGCAATGCTAAGTGCGCACTTAGCGTCACACTTGGCGTCATCTTGGGGTTGCTTTGGAGAAAGAAGGCAATGGAAGAAATGTTTATAGTGCTATATTGGTTATGGAAGATGGGGTTGGGGGGGAGAAGCACAATGGGACATTGGAGAATATGTTGTAGATATTGCTATAATTGCTATGTTTGTTTTGTTTTATTTCTTCTGTTATTATGTTATGTATATTGTTGAGATTTATTGTTTACTTATGTTTATTTAAAATGTGATGTATTGTTTTTCCTTTTAATTGTACCAATATGAATTGTATATTATATATTGTATATTGATTTTTATGTTGTAAACCACCCAGAGAGCTTTGGCTATGCGGCGGTATAGAAATTAAATCAATCAATTAATTAATTATTATTAATGATGATGATGATGATAATAATAAATTTGAATCTGTTCACATTTCAAGCTAAATCTATCAAATGTGCACTTTCCGAAACGATATGAGAGCCAAAACACAGCCATCCTTCAAAAGTTGCACTTACTTGAATTTTGCAATGCAGTATGCTAACCAAACAATGTTTACAATAATGAATCATTGTGCATAAATGAGTGGAAATAACATACAAAAATGTATTATGATGAGAAATTGCTTGCAAAATGTGCACATTAGTCAAAACTACCTGCAAAACTGTCTTTATTAGGAGAATTTGCACTAAAATGCTGGAGAATTTTCATGAGGATTTAAAAAAAAAAAATCAGAAATTGCTGCAGAAATGCAGAGAACCGAATTTCAGATTGGAAAAACCAGGAACTGAAACAACCACAATTGATAGATTTTCCCATCCCTCAGGGATGCTGTTTCTCAGTACCCTTGTCCACCATTGCTGCTTAGGACGGCGTGTACAGTGGATGAATGTCACTTCTCTGTATTGTGTTACATGGGTGGGGAGCCTCCAGATCAATGTCCCAAAAGTGGACCACAATGCCATTTTATCTGAACCTTCTTTAAGTCTTCTCCTAGGCCTTGCCTCCTCTAGCAGCCTCTCCAGTGATGCAACAGGAGAATGGCACCAAAAGACATAGGGTGGCAGCTAGGTGTGCTTGCAAAAGGGGGAAAATGTCTCATGAGCAGTTTTCATTGTAACTGGATATGAAAATCTGCCATTTAGAAAATCCTAGAGAAAGGAGTTCCTTTTGATTTTTGAATCTTACAGTGCTGCCACCTTCTGCTTTAAATTTGGATGCATTTCTGGAACAAGCTACCACTTAAAGCAATATCACTTTCTATCATAAGATGGTGCTGTGGCACTTCTAAGGGATGCTTTGTAACTGTTCTGTAACATTTTTAACTGGGAGACATTACTTTTGCTTTTGCAACATGTATCAAAAAGAACGGGGAAAATCCATCCCACCCCTTTTCTAATGTCTAATGTAAAGGAAGATTCCAAATATCTAGCTAGCCCCCCCCCATTTCTTCTTTTGGAGAAAACAAACCTATTAAGAGCTTGTGGGTTCATGTGTGAAGATGCAAAAACATGCAACAATCTCCACCAGTGCAACCATAGGAGACATCTTAAAAAGAAAGATACATGGCTGTATAGTACATCATTTAGGGTACACTTGATAGGTGGCACCTGAGTGTGTAAACTGAGTCCATTGAAAAACATTGAGGTGATATGTATTGCCCCCCACAGCTAGAACGTCTATGTGTGATTGTAATACAGGCATACCCTGCTTAAAGTCGCTTCACTTAAAGTCACCTCGCTATAAAGTGCATGCTCCATACTCCACCATACCCCACTTTAACGTATGCGCTTCTCAATAATGGACACTTAATGGCATGACACCGCTGCCATCTAGTGAGGATTGCTGTGCAGTACATGCATAGATAATTGCTTCACTTTAAGTACGTTTTCACTTTACATACACGCTCCTGTCCCATTGCGTATGTTAAAGCGGGGTATGCCTGTATAGGGTTGAAGATGGCAATGAGGGATGTTACCTTGCTCTGAGCTCTGCAGTTTGTTTTATAGTTGCTAGGTTTTATTGATATTTTAAATCGCTCCAAATTGTTTTAGAATGCTGCAGCTTGCTTGGCGGCAGTGCCTGTTGCAAACAGATATTGAGAATATCTGCCTTATCTCTTTCTCATGGATTTGAAAGGTCTTAACTTCATTCCTGCAAACTACTGGGGGTATAGGCTCACAGCTGTGCTGTGTAAAAAATGTAAATGTACTGCCTTCAAGTAGATTCCGACTTATGGTGACCCTATGAATAGGATTTTCATGGTAAGTGGTATTCAGAGGGAGTTCACCATTGTCATATATTTTTCTCCTCCTTCAACTAGGCTCACTACAAATTTGGATGGCTGTGAGGACCCAATTTGGAGGGATGGTTCAATTACTATCCCTACCGGAGACATAACAGCAATGGAAGACAATCTTGAGGTTCCCATGCAAGTGACATCAGATTTAAGCAAACCAGCCCATAAGGTCTTAGTCTCAGACCAGCAGGATTGGACTGATCCAGCAGAGGAGGATCTGATCATTGCTTTTCGTAAACTCCCTGATGAGAAACAATACAAGATTATGAATAAGCTAGAAATGTTACAGGACAAGTTAAGCCAAATACAGAGGGGCAATCAACAAAATACAGGAAGCAGAGCTGAAAACCAGTCTCCTCATTTTAAAGTGTTGTTACCTAGATTTGTAGGCAAAAGAAAAGATGGAACAGGAATAGTCAAATCTGCAGATGGAGAACGGCCCAATGAAGGTGTCCCCCCTCGAGCATAAGATACAAAGGACTTCCTGGAGACAAATGGTGAGACAGAGACTAGAGACCCTCCTGAGAGCCATAGAGTAGACTTCAGGTCAATATCCACAAGTGAGTGATTTATGTCCTATAGATACTTGGAATCACATGAACTGAGTAGTCCCACCCCAAACCAGCAACAAACACTGGATGGGGGTGGGCACAGGTATATAGCTCCAGTCCAGATACATAACAGTAGCACTTTTTTAGACATTGCAGGTCTCTTAACCAAGATTTATTATTATTTATTATTATTATTAATTAAACTTATATACCGCCCGACTAGCAATAGCTCTCTGGGCGGTGAACATCAAGATAGATTAATAGCAAAACATTCAGAACATTTATTATGTATTCTTTCATGGAACATGGCAAGCTGATTAAATAAGTTTATGGACTCTGAATGTATCTCTTATATGAAAACATTTGATTTGTTGTGCCTTCAAGAAACTTGGCTCATGGGTGTTACTGATATCCACCTCCAAGGTTTTAAAATAGTGGCTCTTCCAGCCCTAAAAACATCTAAGTATGGGCGTGTAAGTGGAGGTCTGGCTGTACTCCTTTCCACAGATGCACATTTGGATATATGGGACTTAAAATTAACAAATAATGGATATATTCAGACTATATTAGTAAATATTTCGAGAGTTAATCTGGTCATTTGCATGAACGTATATATGCCTCCCAAACCCATGAATCAACACGACAAAGAAGTCTGGCAGGAGTTAGAGCAAGTGTTACAACGTACTGAGGAAGTATTCTCTAGAGCAGATGTTATGCTGTGTGGGGATTTTAATGCCCAAATTGGTAGAAATAATGAACAAATTCATAAAATCCTTGCCTTAGAGGAGGATAAAGAGGATAATGTATCTCAGACAGACATCCACAGGATAGCTTCATTAATAGAAATGGACAAATACTTTATAATATTGTATACAAGCATCAGCTACAATGCTTAAATGGTGGGCCATTGGATAGGTTATTTGGCCATTATACTTACTTAACCCAGAAAGGAGGTAGTGTAGTTGATTATATCTTTACGTCATGGAACATCTGTTTAAAGATACAATCGTTTCATTTAGAGGAACAGGTGGAGAGTGATAATTTTTTCATTGGTTATAGAGATAGGTAATACTAAGAGCAGTAAACAACCCACCATTTTTCACCCTATTCAGGGTATTAGGGAAAGATGAATTAGATGGTCATTAACTGTGGCAGATGAAATAAGGCAAACTTTGGGGAATCAGACCATGATGAAGCTGAGAGGAGAACTCATAAATAAGGAAAGCAATGCTATTAGCATGTATCAGGCCTTGATGGAAAACCTAAGGCCCTTTTTGATAAAATCTGGGCACCATAAGTAGAAACTTTATACACTATCTTGGTTTGATACAGAATGCAGAAATAGCAAACAGATTTTTGTAAAAGCAGCCAGATCTCTAAGGACAAATAAATCTGATGAGCAAATTGGGAGGTTTTTAATACAGAGACGTGCTTACAAGAACCTCTTAAGAGGGAAAAAGAAGGATTATGTTATCAAATTTTGGAAAGATCTTGGGCAAGCTATTATTAGTAAGAATGAAAAATACTTCTGGGATCTCATAGCATATGGTCTCAGACAAATTAAACCAGCAGTGTAGGGTCAACTCCCAATGGCAAAATGGGTCTTGTATTTTGGAAATTATACAGCCACAGGAATGGCTGTATACTATAGCTAGTGTGGATTTTTCACATTCCGCAATGTTAAATTAAAAATACCCCATGTCATCCTGATGCTTCCCATAAAATTTCAAAACAAAACCTTACAAAACTTATAGTCCTGAACTCAGAAACACTTGCTTAACAACCCTGTAAATTTTCATGGCGATAAACAAAACAGTCAGAAAGAATCAAAAGCGCAGTCTAAAAAGAGAGGGAGAAAACCCAGAGCCCTTTTGGACTTTTTTCTGTCAGAGTTCTCTTAATCTGTTGAAATTCATTAAAAATCAGCCATGTTCACAGAGTACCTGTAATCCTGTTACTCACCTTGCCCCATACTCTGACCTTCATCTTCTGCAGTTAAAAAAATGCCTGGCTGATTTTTAATTAATTTATGAAATTTAGCATTAAAGTCTATTATAACATCAGGCATGCTCAGTAAGAACCAACTGTCAGTGTTCTAAAAGCCAGACTCACAGCTGCTGGGCTTGGCTAATCAGGGGGCCACATCCACACCAGACTTTGATTTCATGTGAGACAGTTATGGCTTCCCCAGATAATCCTGGGAATTGCAGTTTGTGGAGGGTGCTGAGAGAAGACTCCTATTCCCCTGAGAAAGCTCCAGTGGCCAGAGTGGTTTAACAGTCAACCACTCTGATTGCAGCTCTGTGAGGGGAACAGCGCATCTCCTAGCAACTCTCAGCACCCTTCACTAACTACACTTCGCAGGATTTTTTGAGAGAAGCCATGACTGTCCAAAGTGAAATAAAAGTCTGGTGTGGATGTGGCCAGGAACAGCTTTGGTTTAAATTTGGATGGGAGGCTACATGTGCCTGCTGTAGAATAAAAAGGTAGGGGAAACGCTGAAAAGCAAAGATACTGTTCACAATATTTTCCTTTTGGAAATGAAAGGGGCTTCCCCTCTGCCCAGTGCCCACCCACCCAATCACCTCACCTCCCCCTCCTCCTCACCTCCCTGTCCCTCCCCCTGGTCAGCGTTGGACTACAACCTGGGAGACGAGGGTTCAAATCCCCACACAACCATGAAGCTTACTGGGTGACCTTGGGCCAGTCACTGTCTCTCAGCCTCAGAGGAAGGCAATGGTAAAACCACCTCTGAATACCGTTTACCATGAAAACCCTCTTCATAGGGTCGCCATAAGTTGGGATCAACTTGAAGGCAGTCCATTTCCATTTTCAAACATGATTGCACAGAAATAAATCCCATTGAACTCAAAAAGTATGCAACTGATCAAATCCACCCTCCCTTCTCCTTCCTGTCTTCTCCCTATTGCCCCTCCCATCCCCCTCCAATGCCATCCTTCCCCCTCCCCTCCCCCTCCTCTTCCCCATGGTCAGTTTTACCTATCTTGAGCATGATTGCATGGGAATAAATACCATTGAACTCAATAAGCATGTAAATGATCAAACCTGCCCTCCCCTACTGCTTCCTTTGCCCCCTCCAATCTCCTCCTTCCCCTCCCCTCCTTCCTGCCCCCTCTCCCCTCCTTTTCTCCTTCCCTCTCCTCTCCCCTCCCCTACTCCACCCTCATGGTCAGTTTTACCTATCCTAACCATGATTACATAGGAGTAAATCCCATTGAAATCAATAAGCATGCAAATGATCAGACCTGGCTTCCTCCTCCTTCCCCTCTCCTCTCCTTTCCTCCTCCCTTCCCTTCTTCCGTCTTCCTCCTTCCCTGCCCACTCCAGCTGTCCCTCCCTCCCCCCCAGACAGTTTTGCTTATCCTAACCATGATTGCATGGCAGTAAATCCCAGTGAACTCAATGAACATGCAACATATCAAACCTGTCCTTCTCCACCCCTCCCCCTCCTTCCTGTACCCATCCCCCTCCACCCCTCCACCCTCCGTCCCCTCCCTCCTCCTCCTCCCCTCCCCACCCCTGTGGTCAGTTTCACCTATCCTAAGCATGATTGCAGTGGCATAAATCACACTGAACTCAATAAGCATGCAAATGATCAATCCTTTCTCAGCAAGCTTGCACAGAATCCCATTTCTTTCCTACTGGATTAAAAAGCAGAGAAATTTGCTAATAGGCAATAAACCTTGCGGTTTAAGAACATACCTATAGCCCACAGATATTTCTATCAAACTTTAAAAAGCAGGGAAATTGGGCAGCTCTAGTGAATGCACCAGGGGAGCAGGAGACCTGACCTCCTCTCTAAGATGTTGTACTGCCCTACAAATTTGTCAAAATGCAAACACAATTTGGGTTGGTCTTTCACAGTCCAATCCACTTATTTATTTATTTATTGCATTTGTATACCAATACCCCATAGCTGAAGCTATACTTCCTGTGTAGCTTGGAAGAATTTGGTAACATGTGCCTCTGAGCATATCGTGAGTGGTGACAACACCTGCAATCAGCCCAAATAATAGGAACAAGATATGTGCTGTGCTGATCTTGTTTTAGCAGGGAGGAAACTACATTATTAAGACAGTTGACATAGTTCAGATAGTTACTTTAAATATACCTGATTTACTTTGAAATTTTAGTGAAGTTTCCTATAGGAAATCATTTTCTTTTGCCTTTATTTCTGTGAATATGTGAGGTACAGCAACACTTTGCAAAATTTACACTAAAAAAGTCCAAAATTAATTGTGGAATAATGGCACTGACTATTCTGCAAAATAGTCTCCAGTGGACATCAGGAGTTTCTCAGTTTGCACAAAATAAAATAGCGGGTGGTGAAATATATTCTAGCAACATTCTAGGTGTGATCTATGTTTTTAATTGACTGTGCCCACCTTGTCCTAAATGAATAGATTTAAACATAGCAGGCTGAAAATATGCATCTTGGGCAGGCTAGGTTTGTTTTTTCCAACAGCTAGAGTCATTGCTTAAGTAGCAACATATTGTAATCAGTCTGATTTTACATCAAACTGCAGTTTCAGATTCAACTGTTAATGCACCCAAAATAGAAATAGAACATAACCTCCCATTTGAAACATAAAAGGCTGTCTTCACCATCATATGACATTGACGAATAAAAAGGCGTTGAAATTAATAAAAATAAATTTGACACAGGTTTCTAGGGTGAATAATGAGGGAAATAAAATTTTCTAGATTAGATTCTCTGTAGAAACATTAGTAACAAGAATGAACCAAAGTAAGAACACGAACAAACATACAAAAATGTAATTCTCCATCTTTGGAGATGGCAGGTGTTGCCACCACTCACCATTATCAGAGGCACTCGTTACCATATTCTTCCAAGCTACACAGCAAGTGGATTGGACTGTGAAAGACCAACCCAAATTGTGTTTGCATTTTGACAAATGTGTAGGGCAGTCCAATATCTCAGAGAGGAGGTCAGGTCTCCTGCTCCCCTGATGCATTCACTATAGCTGCCCAATCTCCCTGCTTTTTAAAGTTTGATAGAAATATCTGTGGGCTATAGGTACGTTCTTAAACTGCAAGGGATTTTTGTCTGTTAGTGAATACGTATAAACGTAATGTTGAAGGCAATCAAGCAGAGAGATACGAAATAATGGATAACTCATTCCTAGAGATGTCCCCTGCGTGGCACCCTGTTAGCATAGCAGAAATAAAAAGTCTTATTGCGAAGCTCCCTCTGGGCAAAGCCCCAGGTTGGGATATGTTACCAGCTGAAATTTTTCGTATAGATCCAGTGTGGTGGGTGCCAATCTTGGCAACATTATACACAACAATTAACACAACTGGAATATTGCTAGCGAGCTGAATGTCTAGCATTGTAATTCCAATTTACAAGAAAGGTGATTAGGGGGAACTCCAAAATTATCGCCCAGTAAGTTTACTGGATGTCCCTGCTAAAATATATGTATGACACTTTCTAGATAAACTAGAACTTTCGGTAGATGAACAACATATTTTATCCCCAATGCAGGCTGGTTTTCGCAAGTGTTTTAGCACAATTGATCAGTGCTTTGTTTTGAACTATCTTATTTTAAAAAATGTACATAGTTCATCAAAGAAACTATGTTGCATTTGTAGATTTATCATCTGCTTTTGACTCCATAGATAGACAGCATTTATGGGGGAAATTAGAGGCCAGTTCATAAGACAGACGCCTGTTCTTTCTTATGTAAAAAAATGTAAATGTTCTGCCTTCAAGTTGATTCCGACTTATGGAGACCTTATGACTGGGGTTTTCATGAGGCTGAGAGGCAGTGACTGGCCAAGGTCACCCAGTGAGCTTCATGGCTATGTGGGGATTCGAACCCTGGTCTCCCAGGTCGTAGTACAACACCTTAACCACTACTCCACACTGGCTCTTTCTTATACAACAGCCTTATTCTAACACCGATATTAAGATCTGAGTTGATAGGGCAGACCCAATCCCCACTTCAAGGGGAGTCAAACAAGGTTGTATTTTGGCTCCACTCCTATTCAATCTTTATATAAATGATATTACGCAGGAAATTCTTGACCCTTCTTTTTTCCCTCCTGCCTTTGGGAAATAGAAGATCCCACCTCTGCTTTATGCAGATGACATGGCCCTCATCTCTTTAACACGTGTGGGTCTGAGAAGATTGCTTACCAAATTTGAAACTTATTGTAAGCATGAAGGGCTATCTATCAGTTATAATAAGACCAAAGTTGTGGTTTTTGCTAAGAAACATGAACAGCATAAATGGACTCTGGATGGGCACAGTATAGAACAATGTCAGTCATTTAAATACCTGGGGCTCCATTTCTCTGAAAACACCTTGCGGTGTACTCACTTTAAGGCAATTACATCCTCAGCTGCTTGTTTATTGGGGCCTATAAAGAAACTTTATTGTACCGAGGGTTATCAATTAGTAGAACCAACATTACAAGTCTTTGTGGCCAAGGTTGTGACTCATCTTTTATATGGAGCAGCAATTTGGGGTGAGCATTGCAGACAGCAACTGGATATAATCCAAAACAAGTTCCTGTGCCTGCTTCTGGCCGTAGGACATAGTACACCTGGCACATTGTTAAGGAATGAAGTAGGTCTCCCTTCTTTAAAGGCATGCATACATAAATCCATTATATTGTATTGGAAAAAGTTACCAGCCATGCCAGAACACCATTTAGCAAAATCATGCTTCTTGGAACTACATAACCAAGATGGTTGGGTACAATCCTGCAGATGCCTGATGTGGAGTTATACGATCTCCTCAGCTATGACAATGCAGGATGCATCCAAACGTAAGATCCGGGACTTAGTTTTTGGCAAAGATGCTCGAAAAGATCTTGAATATATAAAGAATTGTAAGTCTGCCATTTGGTATGTTAAAATCAAATCAGACCACGAAAGGGCTACTTATTTGCAGGAGTTAACTTTTTTCCATGTAAGGTGTGCTTTCACTCAGCTCAGATTTCAGCTCATGCCCACTGAATATCTGGCTGGCAGATACACAAAACAACTATCCAAAGATTGCCTGTGTATATGTGGATCAGGGCAAATTGAAGGTATGGAGCACTATATCCTATACTGCCCTTTATATAACTCACCGAGGGCCAAGTTCATTCTTCCTTTTCAGACTTCTTTGGAAAGCCAACCAGATGAGCTTAAGATCAGATGGCTGCTGGCAGATACAGATAAATCTGTCACTTATAAGGTAGCCTTGTTTGCATTAGCCGCAGCAAAGATCAAAATGGCCTCCCTGAAACACACAAGCGTTAAAAGCTAAGGGGAGCTCAGCTGAGTGCACTCCTGATCTAAACAAATGTAGAAAATTCTTATTACTCTCTTTTGTAGTTTCAGGGTTTTATCCATGTTTAATGGATTGAAATTTAATGTTTTATAAATGTTTTACAAATACGTTCTTTTGTATTTTTTAATATTTGTAATGGCCATTGGCTAAAAACAATAACAATAACGTTGAGATATGTGATGGTTCATTTTTGGTGGGGCCTCAATAGGGACACATTTGCACCATTTGCTCCCAGTTCAGGAGCTGTTGTCTACATTTTGGTACATGATCAATACATTTCATATCTCACACCATTTTTTCCTATGGTGGATCTTGAGATGCGTACATAGTTCTCCCATCCTGGTGCTGACCAGGCTTAGACTGACTTAGCTTCAGCATGGTTGCAGCAACATGCACCTTCACACCATGCCCTGTGATGGCAGGCTGAGCAACATTATTTGCAAGAGGGGTCTCCTCTTCCCAGTATTTTTCATTCATATACTTGCATAAGGGTTCTACTGGATCAAATCAAAGGCCCATCTAGTCCTGTATTCTGTTTCCAGTGTGGGCAAGCCAGATACTTCTGGTGACCTTGCAATCAGGACATGAAGAAAACATGTGTCATCTAGGACTGGAGTGTAGAACCTGTGGTCTTCCAGATGGTGGATTTCTACTCTCATCAGCCCCAAGCTAATAAGGCCAATGAAAAAAGATGATGGGACTAAGGCTGTGTATACACTTAGCCATTTGTAACACACATAAGTAGTTGTTGTTTTTTCCAAAACAGGACCATGCATGCTTGTCTTCAACATGCTGCTTTCAGACTGATTCTGGATCCTGCCATTCACAAGGATGGGTGTGGTTACCTGATACACAATTGAAAACCGTCCTGTTGATGAGATTATCCATGCCTTTTCCTCCCTGCACATGCCCCAGGTGAATTAAGAAGGAAGTGATCATTGTGATCTTGGTATATGCCCTCCCACAACCTCATTAGGCATTGCTGGGACTGTCTCCATCCATTTTCAAATGGACTCCCGGTGTGTGTGTGTGTGCAGGTTCGGTCTGCATTGAGCTTCTGTTTTTTGAGGGGGGGTTGAATGAAACTAATATGTGAAAAAGCACTTTTTCCAAGGGTATTAAATATGCAATAGGTCCTGATTTAGTGTGGACTAGGTAGAAAAAACACTGAATGTAGAATACAATGTCCTATTTATGCAGCCTTGGAGTTCCACAACTTCTGGAAGCTCACAGGTTCCCCCTATCTAATCTAGGATTTAGGGATACAGGCTTTGAACGTGTACATTCCAAGTTAGCTAGCATGACTGGTAATTACATGAAATTGCTGAATCTTTTAAAAACATCTATAGAAGTAAGCTTCCTTGTGGTCCTGGAGCATCCTTCCTTCATCCATTCCTCCTGCTGTTGCTGATCCATTCCTTTCTGTAGCATCCATGTTATTTTATCATGTTTTATTGTACGCCGCCTAGAGTGGCCACTGGCTAGATAGGCGGCCTATAAATTAAAGTTTATTATTATTATTATTATTATTATTATTACTATTATTATTATCCAGGTACTTTCCTTTGCTCTCCCTAGATCCTGAGCAGCAACACCAGTGCCAGACTTTAGATATTTTCATGGCTGAGGTGAAATGACAGAATCACATCCACTCTAGAAAGGCGCTGTAATGGAACATTATAGAAATGAAATGCCGAAATGAAGGTCGGTTGGGCAAGAAAATGGTGCACACTTTGGAATTTTCTCTATGAGAATGGAAATAGACTGCCTTCAAGTCGATCCCAACTTATGGCGACTCTATGAATAGGGTTTTCATGGTAAGCGGTATTCAGAGGGGGTTTACCATTGCCTTCCTCTGACGCTGAGAGGCAGTGACTGGCCTAAGGTCACCCAGTGAGCTTCTCATGGCTGTGTGGGGATTTGAACCCTGGTCTCCCAGGCAGTGGCATCACTAGGGTTGGTGTCACCCGGTGCGGTAACTCATGGTGTCACCCCCATGGACCTCCTCCTGTACCAGACCATACAGAATCCTTAGTAATGTTTTTTGTACTAATGTTACTCATAAATCGTAATTCCCATATATCACTGAATGTAATGGCAATAGTAGTGACATAAACAACTAGCAAAATTAAAGTTACACCTTTACATTACAATATCATATGCAGAGCCTAAATGTATTGTCACACAAACAACCTAGAATATTTTTTCCCTTTCACAAGGACATGTACTGTTCTGCTGGTTCTAGTGCTTCTCCACCACTTTCTTCTGCAAATAAGAACATAAGAACATAAGAAGAGCCTGCTGGATCAGGCCAGTGGCCCATCTAGTCCAGCATCCTGTTCTCACAGTGGCCAACCAGGTGCCTGGGGGAAGCCCGCAAGTAGGATCTGAGTGCAAGAACACTCTCCCCTCCTGAAGCTTCCGGCAACTGCCCACACCCCCTTAGTGACACCACTGGATACACAATATAATTGTAATAAATAAATAAGTCAAAAGCCCAAACCATGTCCTTCTTACCACCTGGTCATTCACTCTACTTAAGTCTCATAGTTTCTCAGTTCTAGAAGACTGGCTATTGCAAACTTTGGAAAGATAAAATAACATTCTCTTTCTAAGCATAGAGGTAGTGATGCAGGTCAGATCAACCTGGATTGCTGGTCATAAAAACATTACTGGTGATAGCTACTGTAAATGCCTTTCTTGTTTCTTCAAAAAGATTCTTTTCTGCTTTCCTGTTTTTTTTCTATTTCTATTAATTTATGGTATCTCTTCTTTAAAAAAAGCTCTACTTCTTCCCTTAACAAATAACTTCCATTTCCTTAAAAAAAAAAAAGTAAGAAAAAAGCATGGTGATACTTAGGAAATTACAATCCTTACTTCTGCCTCCAAAATTCTCAAAGGCAGAATAGTTTTCAGGGGGGGAAAGGTGTTCATAAGGAACATATCCAGACTATAATACTTAGGCTGTTCCTATTATTATTTACAGTCAGAAATTATCCTCCGGTTACTCATTGCTATGAACACTAAAAAAATAAACATAATTTTGAATAAACTTTAAAAAGCTGTTATGATGGGTATCTATTTCGTCAGGCTACCATTAAAATCTGTTCTAATTATTGTCACAAATCAAATCACATATTACCAGTGACATTGCTCTGAATCACTGATTATTATCTATCAGGTCAAAGACCCATCAAGTCAAGCATTCTGTTTGCAACAATGGCTTAGCTGATATTTGTGGAATGCTTACAAACAGCAAGGCAAATTTGGATTGGGATATACTGTGAAATCATTTCCAGACAGGTACCATTCTAGTAAATTGCAACAACAAAAAAAGAGTCTTCTGGCACCTTAAAGACCTAACCCCATTTACTTAGGGGTAAGCCTTATTGATTCAACATGAATTATTATTTAGACTTGTTAGTTGCTTGTTACCCAAACATCTCCAAGCAATTACAACACATTTAAAAACATAAACATAGACAATTTTTTCCATTTTTTAAAAAAACATACAAAACAACTACCATTCATTAAAATAAAAGTGGGTAGACCTTGTTAGGATTGTACTGCAGGTTAGCCTTTAAGGTGTCACTTGACTTTAGTGAAATCAGCACTTTTTCATATTTTTATTCTTTTTTATGAAATTATTATTACCCCACAACCACTTTGTGAAATGATTTAACATTTCCATTTCTCTTAGGAAATGACTGGAGATCATAACATGATACTTGAAAAGTTTGGCCCCGCTCACTAAAATTTTAGAATTACAGAAAGGAAAAGCAGTTAGACTTTTCCTCTCCAATTCCTGCCCCCCCACACACCTGTTTTTTAAATCAACAGCAGTTCTAGACCTGGCTAGGAGATAAACAATATTGGTAGTGTTGCATGACTAATCTAAAATGTTCAGCGACAATCAGTTAGTTGTACCTCAACTTGAGTTTTAATCGGAACCAAACAGATGAAAGTGTAGCTGTTATAGTATTCAAGTAGCTGAGTAGGAGAGGGAAAGGGAAACGACCGGCCGGCTCAGAAACTCGCCTTTCCCTTCCACGTGGTGTGCAAAACAGTCACCCCTGGTGGTGGTGGTGGGTGGTGCAGCAGCTTCAGGCTCTAGCCTACCCTACCTGGTAACGGCTGTAACGCCGCTCGAGGCCCCACCGCATGGGAGATCCAGCTGGCGCGGCGGCGCCCTTCCCTGCTCTTCCCCCACGCCTCCATGTTAGCGTGGGCAGGGCAGTTCTCTGCCTGCCATGCTTCCTGGTGTCACCCCCTCTCATGGTGTCACCCAGGTGCAGCCCGCACCTGCCGCACCCCCGTAGTGACGCCACTGTTTCTAGTGAATCATGTCTTCTCAATTTGTGTCCAAAGTATGACAACCTCAGTTTCATCATTTTAGCTTCTACTGATAGTTCTGGTTTTATTTGTTTAACACCCAATTATTTGTCTTTTTTGCCATCCATGGTATGCACAAAGCTCTCCTCCAACACCGCATTTCAAATGAGTTGATTTTTCTCTTATCTGCTTTTTTCACTGTTCAACTTTCACATCCATAGATAGCTTTGCATTTAAGGACCTTTTCTAGTTCTATCAGATTTCCTCACAACAATCCTCCAAGGTAGGCTATGCTGAGAGTTGGTAGCTAGGTCAAGAACACCCTGTACAAGTTGCATCATCTGTGTGCACATCCCAAAATGGAGGCTCCAGTTTTCTCCATATATCTGGGTGGTGGTGAAGCCTGGCAGCTGTCCCCAAGCACTTCTGGGGTGCAGACCTGTTTGAAGACCAGGAAACCACACTCCCCCTCCCAATATAATTAGTGTCAAATTGCCCTGAGATTTGCTTACAAGTAGCTGTGGTCTAACATATGCTCCAACTGTACTGTTTTCAGGTACCCTTTCCTCTGCAAATCTATTCCTAGTTCCATTATAAGAATATAACTCTATTTTATAAAAAGGAAAATTGGAGCATGCACCTACGCACTGGCTTGCAGGTTTTTTTCCATAGCGAGTGGAATCTGCAATGGAAAGTTGCAACAGGGATCTTTGTGTGCCAGGCTGCCATGCCATCTTCCTAGATTCTCCATTCCATTTTAACTCCTCTCCCTCACTTTTTCACCCTTTCCCAACAAACGATTAGCATTCTGTGACCACTATCCATATTCTTTCCTCATTGGCTTGTATTTTTTGGTGGGGGAGGGGCTTGTCCACTTGGGTCTACTCCCCCCCAAAATTTTGTGTATTTTTGTAAGCCATAGCGTTGGGTTTCTCTAATCATTTCAGAAGAGGAACATGGCTTCATATTCTGGCTTGTTTTCAAAACATTAATTATAGTTTCTGGGTGTGCACAAAATGGAAAGCTATTTTTTAATTGCTGAATCCTGGCTTGCTACTTTCCAGAAAAGGAACAGGAAATAGCCTGAATGTGGATGCATGCTGAATCTGTGTGTCTTGGCATAGCATTATCTGTGATCATGAACAATTATAAAGAGATTGTTTGATTTGAAAATAAGGTGTGTTAAGATGACACAAGTGTCCCTATTTGCATCTGTGAAAGGTTGGAGGTAGGTACATTAGGGGACAGAATGGGTCCTACACATCTAGTGCTCCCATAAATAGGCCTGGAATGAGAGGTGTAACTCCTTCTTCTACAATATTAATCACAACTATGTTTTTTAAAACAATAATTACAATTACAATATTTATTGTGCGGTCAATGACCCGTTATACATAAAGTTACATAGAGGCGTTTAAAAGAACAGACAAATAAAATTTCAATAAAAGTTTACAAATAAAAGCTATCATTGCAGAGAGTTAGTGATTTTGCCACGTATGGATTGGGCCAAATGGAGAAATTTGGCAACCCCAAACGAAATGGGTTTGTTCTTACCACTTAGTAGGAAATATAATTGGTCTGTAGATGTGCAATGAGGTGGAAGATATTTAAATAAGGGATTTAGGAGCTTGTCTCGTGGAATGGTATAGAAGGGGCAGATAAAAAGGACATGTGTAAGGGATTCGATTTCGTTACAGGGACAGGAGCAAATACGTTGTTCTTGTGGGATGCCCCGATAGCGGCCTTCTAGAAGGGCTGATGTTAGACAGTTAATCCTGGCCCTAGTGAAAGCTATTCTATAGCAAGGGCGGTGTAGGAACTCTAAATATGGGGCAGGGAAAGGGGTAAAGAATCTCAAGCCAGAGTATAATGGGGAACAGGTTTTAGCAGCGTTAGCTATGTCCCGCTGGAGGTCTATGTCTCTTAATCTCCTGTGTATGGTGGCTTTAATTATGTTTGGGTCTAAGGTTGTTAGTGATTCCCATGACATACCGAGGGAGGGAAATTTATGTAGGATCGATTTGGCCCAGGAGGAATTAAAGAGATCTAGTTGAATAGCAAAGGAATGTCCCTGCGTATGGTTGGAGGAGGCCATTTTGGCCCAGAAACACAGTGTACGTGACCAAGCAAGGGATTCTAAGGAGGGCATTCCTGTTTCAAGTCTCAGTACAGTGTTGGGAACGCAGCGAGGTACACCTAGGATGGCACGAAGGAAATTAGTTTGAATCGCTTCTATTTTGGGACGTATATTAGGGATCCAGATTGGGCTACCATACAAAAGTTGGGAAGTAATCTTGGCGGCAAATACTTTAATAGTTGCAGGGACGTATTGAGCGCCTTTATGAAAGTGATAGCGTAGTAGCACTTTGGCTGTAGTCCTAGGCACGGTGACAGAGGCTCGAATATGAGGGGTCCATGATAGTGAGGAATTAAACGTGATCCCCAAGTATTTGTAATCTCGAACCTGAGTGATCCTCTGACCATTAATTCTCCATTCTGGCATTGCTAATCGTGGGGAAAAAATCATAATTTTTGTTTTAGAAAAATTAATAGACAGATGATTAGTAGTACAATAGGCCATGTATGCACGTAATAGCCTTCTGAGGCCAATTTTAGATAGAGATAATAAGGCCGTGTCATCAGCGTATAATAATAAGGGGCAGGCTTGATTGGCTATTTTGGGGGAATGGAAGTTGACTGATTGACAATGAGAACTGAGATCGTTTAAAAAAAGATTAAAAAGTGTGGGGGCCAGTATGCATCCTTGTCTGACTCCCCTGTTAGCCAAAATGGAATTAGTCATTGAGCCGTCGGTACTACATCGAACCCAGAAAGTGGAGGAAACTTTATATCTGTTGTAGGGCTCAGCCCCCACATCTATTCTTGGTGCTGGCGCTCAGTTCTGTTCTAAGTACAAAGTGACTGTTGTGTAGGGTTGCCAGGCTCAGGGCCTGAGACTGATCCTGTATCTTTAGGGGAAGAGAAAGTCAGTCAAGTGCAGGTGTTCTTGCAACACTGTAATGGCAAAAACCACAAGGTGGAATTCTCCCTCCCCCCTGCACAACTTTTAAAGATACAGAAGACCTCTTGGTTGCCAGGCCCAGTCTCCAAGATACAGGATCAGTCTCAGGCCCTGAACCTGGCAACCTTATTCTTCAACCTCCTGATAGAGTAAGCCAGTATAATCTCCGTATTGCTGAGGGAGAGACATATACTCTTAACAAGTGTTAGGGATGGAAAGATCTGTTCATTTCGGTTCTTTCAGTTTCTCATTTTTCCAATCTTAAATTCAGTTCTCCACATTTCTGCAGCAATTTGCTATTTTCTTTTTTAAAAAATCCTCATGAAAATTCTCCAGCATTTCAATGCAAATTTTTCCTAATACACACATTTATGTAGGCAGCTTTGACTAATGTACACATTTTTCAAGCAATTTCTCATATATTTTTGTATATTATTCTCACATATATTCATTTTTATGCGCACTTTCCTTTAACATAAGGATTTTATAAACATTGTTTGGTTAGCAAACTGCATTGCAAAATTTGAATAAGTGCAAATTTAGAAGAATGGCTGTGTTCAGGTTTCATATTGTTTCAGTCAGAATATTGATATTTTCAGCTTGAAATGCAAAATGAATCAGATTTCTTGCCAATCCTAATCAGTATATTTAACCATTTTTCACACTTTAGCTAATATTTTGTTAAACTGAGTCAGCAATCCTGTAACCACTTATCTGGAAGTATGCACCATTAAACTGAGTGGAAATGAGACCTGAATAGATGTGCGTAGGATTATACTGGGAGCTGAGCAAGTCCCAAACCAAACATATCAATTACAGAGGTGTTTTCGTTCCAGGAAAACACTGTCTGTTATTGAGAAACAGTGTTATTATAAGCTACTTGAACCACTTTATCTGCAGAACATAATACAGCTATAAGTACGTATTCTTCACAGTTGCCTTTAATCTAACTTTGTGGAGGAGCAGTCTTCGACATCAATGCCGAAAGATGAATCTGTTTGCATGCAAATCAAGGATGTGGCTCCTCACAATTGTGGCAAGTTTGGTCCAAGGCCTTGTAACTTCAGAAGCACATCTGAGAAGGAGAAGACACGTGGATCCAGAAACTACTATGAATATTGTAAACCATTCAACTTTTGGTCACATCTGCTTTAGTTTAAGGCATATTTGGTAATTGGTGCTGCTTAGTGGTGCAATCCTGCATAGTTTTGAAGCTGGGTTTTCACTGAATGTTGGGATTGCAGGGGGCACAAAAATCTTCTTTTTATTGTTGTTGTTGTTACTGCTAAATAATAATATATTTATCATTCTAACATACCCTTCCCTTCCCTCCCAATACATTTGCAGGGCAGCTTATAATTAAAATACAGAGCAGGAGCAACAGCAGAAAAAGATAAATTCTGAAATAAAGGTGTACTAGCTACAACAGAAGGATTCTTTCAAGCTTAATTTCGGCAGAGGGAGGCTAAAAATCCTTTAGGTGCCAGGAAAGGCCAATGAGCACCACCTTGGCAACCCCTGTTCTTAACTGGGGACACTGTCCTGTTTTGGTTCAAAGTAGGCAGGGGTGTAGTCGTCCAGGGTCATGGGGGGTTGTAGACCCCTTACTCTTAGGGGGGCAGGATCCCAGCAGGGTCCCTATGTACAAACCAATCAACATGGTATTGTGTGGAAAAGAAGTGTCTTAGGCATTTCACAGTCACTTGTGAACCTTCCCAACCAAACCCTGTCCTTTCTCTCCTTTTCCCCTCAGAGTGAAATTATTTCCTTCAGAGGATATCCCAGTGAGGAATATGAAGTGGTGACAGATGATGGGTATATTCTGAATATTAACCGAATCCCTCATGGGAAAAGAAATCAGTGGAATAAGGGTGAGTGTGTGCTTTGAGGTATATATTGTGTGTACACATCTATACACATGTTTAAAACTGTGGGGAAATATGTAGAAAAGTAATAATTTCTTGGTTTGGACAAGTTTGGCTTATATAAAGTTTGGCCAATAGAAAAACAGGCAATTTGTTTGGCAATGTTAGATTATTATAGCTCTTAATTAATCGATGAGGTCAAGTGCATGTTAGTCCTGTGCTATTCAAAGAAGTGGGGAAGTGTGGTGGCAGGGAGAAGGGGAAGCTAGAATAAGTAGTTCATAGTCCACGTTGACTCGAGCCATTAACAGTCCTGACGTAGCTGTCAGCTGCATGCCTTCGTGACTCAAGTCATTGGAAAATGCATGTGATCTTTTTTGTGAGGAGGGAGATCTCTTTTGTTGCAAAGAGTCTTTTTCATTCATCACGGATATATGTGTTGTAGCCATTCAGAGACAATTGCATGCATTAAATAGCTAGACTCACTGCCTGATTAAAAGAGGAGATACGAGAGCAGGGTGGAGGTGGAGAGACTGCCAGCTCAGTTGCCTTTGTGTGGTCCCTGTATGCAGCTTTTTCTTGAGTGAGGAGTTCATTCCAAGGAAAGGGGGTGGGATATCATGAGGCTGCTGGTTTTGTGAAGCCTGAATAGAGCATAATCTGATTCTGGGACCTGAGACAAAAGTGGTACCATGAAGGAAAGGCACATGGACTGAGCCTCATCCTTCCAGTGCTAAGCTATTTCTACAGTGGACCCTTTCCCCAGCTTACTCACATTACATGGTTTGAAGAGGGGAACCAATCTGACCAAGGAATTCTGTTAGCTTAATGGATACCCTAATCATGTTTAATAACCACTGTAACTTAAAAGGGGCTTATACAGTTGGACTGTTCAAATTAACAGGCAGTACATGACCTTAGGTTGAAGGGCCGCTAGTAATAATATGAATAAGAATGCATTCAGAAGTGACTCATTCCAAACCAAAAGGCATCACTTGTGAAAGCGCTCCCATTCTGTTCAATTGCTTGCCATGCCTGCTCTGTGCTCCAAGTTGGGTGTCATGGGCCCCAAGGAGAACCTTTGGCCAGATTGAGTTACAGATGTCACGGAGGGCACTGGGGAAATCTCTGGCAGCTGTAAATCTGATGAGTCAAATGGTGCCCATACCCCCTCTGTGTCTATGACAGAGAAACACCCAGCTGGCACCCAGCTCAGACCTAGCTGTTGAACAGATAAAACTTAATGAACAGCCTGCTGTCTTCCAGAGAGAGGAAAGTGAAAGTAGTGTGTTAGAATCAGAGATTATGCTTTTGCTGAGGACACGCAGATTAGAAAAGAGGCAGCTTCAGCAAAAGAAAGTGCCCTCTACTCATGGAAGTAGCTTTTGTCTTGCAGGAAATGCTGAGAAGTACTAGAGAATGCTCAGACAAGTAATGTGCCCTCCCTCCTCTCTTATATCTAGGTGGCTGGGCATGGTTAGGTGGTTGTGACAGTAGTCTGCTGTTGCCTCCACGTGCCTGGTTCTGTATCCTGAGATATGCGTAGCCTGTATGTTCCTGTTCTGTATTCTGAATCATGCTTAAAATGCCTGATGTTGTATTCCTGTGCCGACTTCTGGAATAAAGCTCATTGAGAAACCCAGCCTTTGAGTCAGGTCTCAGACTCAGGTCTCCTTCTATGGTTGGGAGTCAGGGCAGTAGGTATGGAATTATCAGAATGAGTAGTGTTACAAAGCGACACTGAATCCTTTCTTGTAACTATGCTTTAAAACATTTCACTTTCAGATCTCAAGCCAGCAGTGTTTCTGCAGCATGGCTTGCTTGGCGATAGCAGTAACTGGGTGTCAAATCTGGACTATAACAGCCTGGGCTTTATGTTGGCTGATGCTGGCTATGATGTTTGGCTAGGAAACAGCAGAGGTAACACTTGGTCCAGCAAACATATAAACTATACGGTGGAACAAGAAGAATTCTGGATATTTAGGTAGAGTGAGCTTGTCAAACTTAATTGCATGCTGTTGGTTCCTGGTTTTCCCTTTGCAGTGATTAATTGGCCGTGTACTTCCTACCAGTAATTTGTGTTTTTTTTTTAAAGAAACTTGCATGTATTGTTCACATGGGGAATTGTGTGCCATGGTGACTGGCTCAAGGTTACCCATTAGCTCAATGGGCAAGTGGTGACCTTTGAACCCAGATCTCCTTTTGCAAATCCAGTTACTGTCTCTGCAATATATTCATGTTCTTCCCCATACTCTGAAAGCCATTGGGATGCAAAATACAAAAACGTCATTGGAAGACAATACAAATAGGAATGGTACATTGTATAATGTTAAGAAGAGAAGCCCAAGTGCAGATGGAAAGGAGGAAAACTGTCAAGGGAAGCCACTGTCATTAGTCATTTTAAAAATGCCTTCTGGTTTTTACTGACTTTGTCCTTTTAAAAGAACCCAATCACTCTGCTTCACAAATGATTGGAGAATTGGTGACTTGAAGGGTTCGTGGAGGAGATGAACTCTGGTCTGCCAGATCCAAACCTGTTCTCGTATTGAAAATTGGGTGGAGAGCATGGCATTTTAGGCTTAGAAAATGGAGATTCCACTGCATATGTTAAGCACAGGCTCTTCTTCCTTCTCCATTGCAGTTATGATGAAATGGCTAAATATGACCTTCCAGCATCAATAAACTTCATCCTGAAGAAAACAAGACAAGAACAAATATTTTATGTTGGCCATTCCCAGGGCACCAGTGTGGGTAGGTTAACAGACTTTTAAATGTACCTTGGAAGTTCTAATAGCGACACATTTATTTGTACAGTTGCTCTTGCATATTAATTTCAGAAGAGAGTTTGTTCATAGTTGAGTAATTACACACAGAGCCACTGGACACGTAGGATGAATCATTTTAAGTAGCAATCTCTGTGTTGGATTCCTGCATTTTCTACTGGGAAATACTGACCGTATAAGAACTATTTAATGTTTCAAAGTGGTTCTGGGCTGAGGTTTAAAGTATCCTAGGCCACATTAATGTTCCAACATTAGTCAGAACTTGGGTTGCCATATTGCCCAGTTAGCTGGGTTTTACCATGATTATAGCCATGCTGCCTGGTGCCTGCTTAGTCCATTAGGTGGCCCAGATTCCCAGCGTTCATTTAAAAAAAAAGAAAAGCAAGTCTCTAGCCCTTGTGGATCCAGAGATACAAGGCAAAATGTGGAGGCAGTTTTCTGCCTGTTTTGTGAGAAACCAGCCTACTCCCGCCTTCCATTGTTTTTGGCAGCTGTCCCGGGAAAATCAAGAATTTTAGCCTGCTTGCTTGCTGCATATGTAGAATCTAGGTAGTTTAGAAAACTGCACATGCTCACTTGATCAACACATACAGCTTTGCCCCTTATCCCCGTACTTTCTGGTTGAGTCAGCAAGGAGAATCATCCTGCATCTTATTTCCCTCTGTGCCTCAGGGTTTGTGTCTTAAGTGGTGAATGCAATGGGAGTGTCTGCAGTGGGAGGATGGAATAAAGGGGTTTGAATCCACCAAACACTTCCTCCCCTGAACAAATACAAAATATAAAAGCAAACCTCCCTGTAGAAAAGGTTGAGGTATTAGTATTTGCATTTTTTGGCCCTGCCTCCACCCTGTTAAATGGTGCTTACTCCCATGTAAAGTTGCATTGGAATGCAGCCTCACTCACCCTGTTGCCCGACAGAGCCCATTCAGCAATTCAAAAAAGGCTAAAAGACCGATAGGAATAGAACAGCTGTCCTGTCTAATACTAGCACAGCTTGCCACCTCTCTAGAATTCACTGCATTGAGTGTCAGCACTCAAATCTCCATCAAGTTCCAGCCTTTATGATAGAAGGCTGTGTTTTCCCTTTCCCTGACCTGGTATGTGAGAATCAATGTACTAAAGACATTACTTACATGCTCAGACACTACTCTTTTTAGGCAAGATGATTGACTAAACTGATAATATTGAAATCTTGATTTCTATCTGCATTGCAAGTTGTAGTGGTTTTAATTGATGTTTTGCTAGCTTTTTGTTTTATGCTGGATTTTATACCGCTGCACTGGCTTGTTTTGTTTGTTCCTATTTTGTGTTTTTATGATGCTTTTATATTGATTGCATATTTTTATTGTTTTTGTTAAGTTTATAAGCTGCCCTGAGTTCTCTTTTTTTAACAGTGGAAAAGCAGGATACAAATCCTCTTAATAAATAAATAACTAAATATTCCATAGTGTTGGAAATTAGAGTCTAGGCATTTAAGGCTGAAAATGTAAGTTAAAAAAAAAGATTCTTTACATCCTCCCTCACTTTTGGTGGTAATTACTAGACACAAAAATTAAACAGCTGGACAATGCAACAATTAATTTTCCCAATTTGGATAATCAGCAAATAATTTGAATAATATGCAAATTAGCTGTCTGGATTTGTGGAACTGAAATATGGCAACCCTAGTCAAAATGTATTATAACCACTTACCAAAAGTGGTGTCTGGAGTACAATACTCCCTGCACAACTTGTTAAATATGCTTTATGTTGGTTCAGTTTGTCTGAACTGTGATACTGTTGTTCAGTTTATTTAGTAGTATTTATTTGTTAAATTTATATTTGGCCCTTCCTCCCAGTAGGAGCCCAGGATGGCAAACTAAAACACTCCGAAACATCATAACAACAGCCTTTAAAAGAAGTTTGATTAATAATCTGGCATGCCAACCAGGATCAAATGTGGTTTGCAGTCAGAGTTTGAACAAGAGTATCCCAGTTTCAGTGTAACTGGAAGATCTAGTTTAACAAACTGTCAAAGTACTGAATTAAGGCCCACAAGAGAAGGGAAGAAGGGAATGTGGGGGTCAAACACTCATTCTTGGTCTGACAAACCATAGTTCTATAACCAAGACAGTCACCTCTGACTGTCACTTCACGTGTCATTGATTCTTAGGACAGCCACAAAGTGAGTTTATCAAGTGAATGTACAACAATGACACTTTTGAGGAAATATACACAACCCCAAAAGGTTTTCAGTTGGTCAGAAGCAAGACAGGGCCTTTTCTTTTGTGATGCCCAGATTATAAAACTCCATCCCTAAAGTGGTGTGGTTAGGTCCCTCTCGTTTAAGCTTCAGGTGTGCTGCTTGCACCTTATATTCTGATGAGCTTCCACTGAAGCAATGCTTCTTTCTTCCCTGCTTTTAAACTTGGTTTTATCTAGGGTTTGGGAAGAAATTTGATGTAGTTCACAATTAAAGGCGAACCTACCTAATTTGCACTTTCTGAAACAATCTGAGAACCAAAACATAGCTGTCCTTGGAATTCACACTTCTCTAATTTTTTAAATGCAGTCCTTTAGCCAAGAGACATGCACAAAAATGCCTAGAGTAGGGTAAGGTGTGCATGTGTAATGTGCACAAAAATGCATATACTATGGTAAAAGTGTCCATTAACATACAATTCACACTAAAATGCTGATGTGTTTTCATGAGGACTTTAAAAAAAACCCTCACAAATGAAAATGAGGGAAACTGAACCTGACAGATTCACCCATCCCTAGTTTTAGCTACTCTTATGATAGTTTTTAATTTTAGTAATTTTGTAAGCCACTTTGAATTTATTTAGAAAGAAAAGTAGGGATCAGATTTCTTAATAAATAATGGTTCCTTTTGACTTGAAGATTGTGAAAGTAAACTGTTCCTCAAGGGTCGTAAAGTACAGTGTACTTGATTGCTTTTGCGTTACGAGAAAATGAGCTAAAATTCTGTTATTGAATTTTGTTCAAGACTGCATTGCTAGCTATATTCATTTCTCTGCTCTTGTCTTTTCTGTCCACCCTGCTGCCCAGCATTCATTGCATTTTCAACCATGCCACAGCTTGCTAAGAAGATAAAAATGTTTTTTGGATTGGCACCCATAGCCACAGCAAAGTTTTTAACCAACCCGGTGCTGACCAGGCTTGCAGAGGTTCCAGAACAGCAGCTCAAAGTACATATTTTGGACCAAATAATTGCATGAAATATTGCTGCATGTAGCTAAGTACTCCGGAATATGTTTTTTTCTCTTGCTGTTTTTTTACTTGCAGAAAAGACGTAACATGCTTTTTAACAAAGTCCCGAATGATCAGCTCATTTTAAAAGTAAACTATTCTCCTGTTCTCCTGGCAGGGTTTCAATGGCCAGAGTGGTTTAATAGTCAGCCTCCCTTCCCAGTGAATTCTGATGATTGTAGCTCTGTGAGGGGAATAGGGCTTCTCTCAACAACTCTCAGCACCCTTCAGAAACTACACTTCCCAGGACTCTCTGGGGAAAGTCATGACTATTTAAAGTGGAATAAATGTCTGGTGTGGATGTGGCCAGGGACACCTTTGGTTTAAATTTGGGTGATAGACTACATGTGCCTGCTGTGGAATAAAAAGGTAGGCGAACCCCCCCTCCCAATAATAATACTGTTAACAATGTTTTCCTTTTGGAAAGGAAAGGGGCTTTCCCTCTGCCCAGTGCCCACCCAAGCGTCTCACTTCTCCTGCCCCTCCCCTTCCCCCTCGTTCCTCTTCCCTGCTCCTTCTGCAGGTCGGTTTCACCTATCCTAAGCAAGATGGCACAGCAAGAACAATCAAGCAAGAAGCAAGAACACAAATATTGCCACATGTAGCTAAGGACTCAGGAATATGTTTTTTCTCTTGCTGTCTCTATACTTGCAGAAAAGACAGAGCACGCTTTGTAACAAGAGCCTGAATGATCAGCTCATTTTAAAAGTAAACTTGTGGTTTGACCTGAGGGTATTTCTAATGCTCTTAGATGTCTAAACTGCTCATGCTGGCCAGTGCTGCAGCTTTGTATCAGATTGTGGCTTTAGGTGTTTACACCATTTCCTTCACTGGGATTCACAGGCCTGAGGGTTTTTTCCCCCCAGGGTGGTACAGCTGTGAGAACAATTTTCCTACCTTTGTTCACATTTGGTACCCTTATTAAATAATTTGGTAGACACTTCCTACTAATGAGGAAGCTGGATATATAAATCCACCATGGGGTTTTTGACGGTATGATGGCAACTCACACCCATGGCTTACTCAGTTGCCTTTAAAGCAATAATGATGAACAGGGGTGTAGTCATCAAGGGTCTCAGGGGGTCTTAGACCCCTTACTTTTTTGGGAGCAGCATCTCAGCAGGGCCCACATGTGTCCAGCATCCTACGAGCCAATCAGCATGACAGGAGAGTGTATTAGCCACTCTGAAGAGTCTTCTAACTACTTCCTTGTTCTATCTTGCTAGTTAGAGTGAATCAGAGTGAAAGGAGGTGAGCCATTCACTGAGAAGACTCTTCTCAGTAGCTAACACTCTGCCTTTCATGCTTATCGGCTCCTAGTTGTGGGAGAAGGCATTCTCAACCCAGCAGGAAAAAAAGAAGATGGAAGGGGTCATGGCTATCATGAAGGGATCCTACACTTCTGAATTTGCCACTACATTACTGATGATGAAGTTATTTTAGGATAAATGTATTGCAGTAAATTATATAGCCATGAGTGGCTGTATACTATAGCCAGTGTGGATTTTTCACATTCTGCCACGTTAAACTGAAAATACTCCTCTGCTTCCCATAAGCTTATTTCAAAACAAACTCTCACAAAACTTACAGTCCTGAACTAAGAAATGCTTGCTTAACAACCCTCATTTTCATGGCAATACACAAAACATTCATAGAGAATCTAGAGCTCAAACTGTAAAACCAGAAAAAAAATCCAGACCCCTTTTGGCCTTTTTTTGGTCAGTGGTCTCATAGTTCCTTGAAATTAATTAAAAATCAGCCATGTCCCCAAAATACCTGTAATCCTGTTATCCACCTTGCCCCATACTCTGACCTACATCTGCTGCAGTTTAAAAGTAAAAAAAAATGCATGGCTGATTTTTTTATTTAAGAAATTTAACATTGGAGTCTATGATAGCACAGGCATGGTCAGTAAGAACCAACATTTAGTGTTCTAAAAGACAGCATTTTTGCCTTGGCTAATTAGGGGGCCACACTCACACCAGACATTTGTTCCACTTTAAACAGTCATGGCTTCCCCCAAAGAATCCTGGGAAGCATAGTTTGTGAAGGGTGCTGAGGGTTAGTAGGAGACTTCTATTCCCCTGGCAGGGTTTCAGTGGCCAGAGTAATTTAACAGTCAGCCTCCCTTTCCTGTGAATTCTGGTGATTGTAACTCTGTGAGAGGAATAGGGCTTTTTTAAACAACTCTCAGCACCCTTCAGGGACTACACTTCCCAGGATTCATTGGAGGAATGCATGACTGTTTAAAGTAGAATAAATGTCTGGTGTGGATGTGACCAGGGACAGCTTTGGTTTAAATTTGCTCCCATCCACCAGCTACCCATCCCCTTCCCTCTCCTCCCCCCTCTTTGCTCCTCCCGCAGGTCAGTTTCATCTATTCTAAGCATGATTGCACAGGAGTAAATCCTATTGAACTCAATAACAATGCAAATGATCAAACATCTCCTCCCCTCTTCCTGTCCCCTGCCCCTCCCCTCCCCCTTCCTTTGCCCCTTCCAATCCCCTTCCCATCCACTCCTTTCCCTCTCCCTTCCCTCCCTCTTCCTCTCCTCCCTCTCCCTCCTTCATGGTCAGTTTCACCTATCCTAAGCATGATTGCAGGGGAGTAAATCCCATTGAACTCAATAAGCATGCAAATGATCAATTTATTCTTAGCTAACTTGCAGAGGATCCCATTTCTTACCTCGTAGCTTAAAAAGCAGAGAAATTCACTAAGCAGAGAAAATCACATTACCAAATTCTTCCAAACTACGCAGGAAGTGGATTGGACTGTGAAAGAAATTGTGTTTGCATTTTGACAAATTTGTAGGGCAGTACAATATCTCAGAGAGGAGGTCAGGTCTCCTGCTCCTCTGGTGCATTCACTAGAGCTGCCAAATTTCCCTGCTTTTAAAAGTGTGATAGAAATATCTGTTGGCTACAGGTATGTTCTTAAACCACAAGGGTTTTTGGCCTGTTAGTGAATACCTGTTTAACGTGTTAAACAATGTATGGTTGTAAGAGAAGACAGCCAAGTCAAACTGCTGATCACATGGCTGGGGGCAGTTATAGGCACATGCAATCCTTTTCAGGGCTCAAAAAGACTTGCTGATCTTGTTGGAGGCTCTTTGTTTGGGGCTCAGCATGAGCTGAGATCACTGTATGTATGAATATAGCCAATACCCCCCCTTTTAACTCAGTAATCTGTATATCAACCTTGTCACGTGCTCAGTATTATCCAAGATTGCAGTTTGGTGGGTGAGAGGATTAAGAATGAGAGATGGGGTTGTCTAAAGCCCTCTAGTGACTTTGTGGCCAAGGTAGTATTTGATCACCTTGCAGACTTTGTGGTTCTGGCAACAATAGATTGAGTGTCAATAGGAGGAACAGCCACTGCTGGTGTTCTTGGCCCTGGGATAAAGTCAGGAGATTTACCAGTGAATTAATTCTTCCTTAGTTCACCATGCAAACAATACAGAACTAAAGCATTTCTGTTAAAGTTACTGTAGGAATAAACAGTTGCAAACCAGAACATTTGGCTACTGGTTATTTGCAGAATGGCCTGAGATCTAGAAAGCAGTGCCCATAATTTATAGGCTATGTTTGCATAATTACAAGTCTTTACTATGTTTCAACTCCTACTGAAATTATTTCACATTGTGGGAACTGCTGGAATCTGGCTCATGCCTGAGCCACTTTGGAAGGGTGTCAGTTGCACACTGCATACATGTCAAGTTGTACCTGACTTGTGTCATCTTAGATCGCTGTGATTACAGTGTTTGTGTCAAGAACAAAGTACAGGACGCTTATGCCTGAGGGTGCACATGGGATATGAATGGGTGTTCCATCCTAAATGTCTGAGTAGAGAATTCCCATAGTAGTAATCTGTTGCTACTTGATATTTGTAGTAGTTTGTTGCTGCTTGATATTTTTAAAAATAGCCCTAGGAAAATGGAGGCTTGGCTAACAAAATAACCTGTGTACATATGTCCTTGTTTTGGCAGGAAATTTTTGGAACAAAGCAGTTTCTTCCCCAGAGCAAAAGTCTGAAATGGTTAGCTACTGAAGTGTGTGGCCGTTTCTTACTTGATGATCTTTGTGGTAATATTTTCTTCCTAGTGTGTGGGTTTAATGAGAAAAATCTAAATATGGTAAGACTTCTTCTTTTTGGAAATGACATCAGACCAGGGTGTGGGGAGTTCATGTACTAGAGGGCACAGTATACAATCCTATGGTCCACTCTATCAACAGTTGTTAATTGTCATATCTGTATTGGCCCTAGGAAAGTTCATTTATTTACTTATCCATTCATTTATTCATTCAACAGTTTATTTACTTATTCAACACTTGTTGATTGTCATATCTGTATTGGCCCTGGGAGAATTTATTTATTTATTTCATTTATATCCTGCCTTCCTCCCAGTAGGAGCCAGGGAGGGAAACAAAAACACTAAAAACTAAAATATCATAAAACAGACTTTAAAATATACTAAAACGAAAGTAAACTATAACAAAACTTATTTAAAAACATATTAAAACAAGACATCTTTAAAAACAGCTAGCCTTCTTTGTTAGGTGGGACATTTGGGGGGAAGGAGCATAGCGCTAGCCAATCCCCCCCCCACTGGAGAGCATGTGAGGGCCAAAGGCAGAGACAAAATAAATACTTCAGGATATATTTGTTAACTCCTCCTTGAGGATCCCTTCTTCTAGTCTTGCTCCTGACCTTTCTCCCTATCGCACAATCAAAGGAAAACTGGTTCATTTATAGAGGACTAACTGAGTGATTGGAAACTAATTGTAGAAAGCAATTGGATATTTTTTTAAACTGGTTAAGCTGGGTTGATTTTTCTGCCCAGAAACCTGGAAAAGGCCTCACACTGAGCTGCACACATTGGGAAAATCAGAAATTAGGCCTTATAGCTTAGATGGCCAGCCAGCCAGCTAACGATAGTGTGCACAGCAGTGTTTCTATTGCGTTCTTTGCCATCAACAAAAAATAGCCACTATGATTGTGAGTATTGTGGGTGCTTTAAAACAGTAAAGGGTAACTTCGGGTTGATTTTGTTTGTCTCTTTATTTTACCATTTAGTAATAAGCACCCAACCATGCTGTAATCATAAAAACTGCAGAATTAACAAATTTACTTCTTATTGCAGTCAAACAAACATGGTTCTTTATTTCTGGTTGGGTAGAAAACACAACCGAAACTGAAAAGCACAGCAAAGAAAAGTCCAAGATGTGGGGTCTAACTCTAGCCCATAATACAAAGTTCTAATATATTACTCAAGGGTCATAATCACATGCAGGCTGCTTTTCAGGAACACTTTCGTAAATGTAGGGTGATTGAAGATATATTTTTTGTGATTACAGTCAGGGAAAGTCTTGAGAGAGCTGACTTTCGCAGGCTCTTCCAGGCGAGGCTTTTGTTGTGCACTGCCTTATTTATTGCTTTTTTCAGAGGCTCCTATTCTTAAAACTACCCCTGTTCTTAAAACAAACTGTCATTCTTTAAATGGAGACTGTCATTGTGTGTCATGTGACAAATTGAAAAGAAACTCCCTTTAATAAATCTGGGGTAGTGGACACAGATCTAGGGGGAGGGTGGTGCACCCATTTGCCCTACAGGGTTGAGTTGTACTATATCATGAAAAGCATTGTTAGGGCTCCCATTTACCTGGGAGCAAGCCTTGTTGAACACAATGGTATTTACTTAGTAAGTAGGCATAAGATTGCACTTAAAGTATTTTGATATTAAAAATTTATTAAAGTTGTGAGTCAGTTAAAACTGAAATGCCTTGCTCTAAGCTAACCTCAGTTTTGCTTGGTAACATAATATTGGGATTGGTATCTACTTTAGAGTGTCAAGTTGATCTCCATAAAGAGATGTTGGTAGTTAGTATTTTGCTGTAAATAAGCACAGATTTCTGCATGATACCCAGTGTTAAGCTCCGATGCAGTTGTTTTGTTCAAACAAACCAAATGGAAAAAAAGGAAGTGAAGTGGCTGTTGTACTTTGTAATAACTTCAGCTGATAATGTTGCTGTTTGTTACAGAGTCGAATAGAGGTATATGGAACACACTGTCCAGCTGGGACATCTGTCCAGAATATGCTTCACTGGAGTCAGGTAGACCCAAAATCCTCAATTCTGTTAAAAAAAACCTGCATTGATTTCAGCTGTTGAATGGTTGGCCCATTTCAAGGGAACAGGCTATTGAAAGTGAAATTAAGAATTTGTTAGTAAAACTGTAGTCACGTGTTTCACATTCATACATTCACAATCCTTGTGAATTAGGATCTTTTGACATCGGCAATAGTGCGTCTTGGCGATTTGCCCAGTCACTTGCACTCACACAGATCTTAAACATGGGGATATTTATTGAGCATTGACACACAGAATCAAAATATACACATTTAACACTTTAGTGGGGAATAGCTCAATAAGAGTACATACTTGCACAGGATCCCATTTCTTTCCTCATGGATTGAAAAGGAGAAATTCACTAATAGGCAAAAAACTTTGTGGTTTAAGAATGTAACTATAGCCCACAGATATTTCTATCAAACTTTAAAAAGCAGGGAAATTCAGCAGCTATAGTGAATGCACCAGGGGAGCGGGAGACCCAACCTCCCCTCTGAGATATTGTACTGCCCTACAAATCTGTCAAAATGCAAACACAATTTGGGTTGGTCTTTCACAGTCCAATCCACTTCCTGTGTAGCTTGGAAGAATTTGGTAACCTGTGCCTCTGAGCATATGAGTGGTGGCAACACATGCAAAGAGCCCAAATAATGGAAACAAGACATGTGCTGTGCTGATCTTGTTTTAGCAGGGAGGAAGCAACAATATCAAGATACAGTTGATATAGTTCAGATAGTCACTTTAAATATGTTTGATTTACTTTGCAATTTTAGTGAATGTTCCTATAGTAAATCATTTGCTTTTGCTTCTTTCGGTGAATATGTGAAGCACAGCAACACTTTGCAAAATATACACTAAAAAACTCCAAAAACAATTGTGGAATAATAGCACTCACAGCTCTGCAACATAGTCTCCAGTGGACATCCAGAGTGTCTCAGTTTACACAAGATACAACAGTGGGAGGTGAAATATATTCTAGCAAATTTCTTGATATGCTCTATGTTTTTAATTGACCATGCCCATCTTTCGTTAAATGAAGTGGTTTAAACCTAGCAGGCTGACAACATGCATCTTGGGTAGGCCAAGTTTGTTTTTTCCAACAACTAGAGTCATTGCTTAAGTAGCAACATACTGTAATCAGTCTGATTTTACATCAAACTGCAGTTTCAGATGCAACTGTTAATGCACCCAAAATAGAAATAGAACATAACCTCCAATTTGAAACACAAAAGGCTGTCTTCACCATCATATGGCATTGACCAATAAAAAGGCTTTGAAATTAATAAAAATAAATTTGATACAGTTTTCTAGGGTGAATAATGAGGGAAATAAAACTTTCTAGATTAGATTCTCTGTAGAAACAATAGTAACACAGGAAAGAAGCAAAGTGAGAAGAATACTATCAAACATACAACAATGTAATTCTCTGTCTTTGGAGATGGCAGGTGTTGCCACCACTCACCATATGCTCAGAGGCACATATTACAAATTCTTCCAAGCCACGCAGGAAGTGGATTGGACTGTGAAAGACCAACCCAAATTGTGTTTGTGTTTTGACAAATGTGTAGGGCAGTACAATATCTCAGAGAGGAGGTCAGGTCTGCTGCACCCTTGTGCATTCATTATAGCTGCTGAATTTCCCTGCTTTTAATGTTTGATAGAAATATCTGTGGACTATAGGTATTTCTTAAACCGCAAGGGTTTTTTTGCCTATTAGTGAATTATAGCACAGTTCACAATTTCTGTTTATGCAGGTGCCACGATATATTTGTATAGCATATACCTCTATTTTACCCCTTTTTCCATTTGGTTTTTCAAAATATGGCACACCTCTTTTTCAGGGTGTGAAGTCTGGGAAGTTCAAAGCCTTTGACTGGGGTAGTAAGAAAGAAAACATGGCTCATTACAACCAGGTAAGAATTTCTAACTAATTGCCATTCTCTCCCTCCCTCCCTCCCTCCATGAGAGCAGAAAATGGTAAAGCATGCCATAGCTATTGTTGGCAAAGGCTGCTGTTCATGTAATACATACTGCATAAAATGAAGTTCCGTCAACACTTCGTTATGAGTGAATGATGTGATAAAGGGGATAAAAAGACCAATTTTGCCTATAGCAGCTTTCCCCAACCTGGTGTCTTCCAGATGTTTTGACTATAGCTCCCATCAGCCCAGGAAACATGGCCAATGGTCAGGGATAATAGGAAATGTGGTCTGAAACATCTAGAGGGCACCAGGCTAGAAAGAGCTGACCTATAGTAATACAGTAAAATGCTTATTTGGGGGTTGTATGTATTATGTGTTGTTTGGCTCTCAGCAGTTCAGTACTCCTGGTCTGGCTAGAGCATTGGGGTTCCCAGAAAGGAAATTGTGGCTGTTGCACTCTTCCATCCTGCTGCTGCTGTGACATAAACCATGGTTTAGCTGGTGTTTTACTTAGTCCCAACAAACCAAGGGTTGTAATTCCAAGAACAAACTTTGGTTCCAGATCATGGTGTGTTTAGAGGAAGACAAACCATGATCCTGAATTCAGACTTAATGCTAAAGCAAACTATGGCTTATCTCACAGCGTAGCTGTGATCTGTCCAGCAGATTTCACATTAATGCTGAGTCATAATTTGGTTTGGAGTTACATGCAAACTAGCTCCTCTCACAATCAGTGGTACAAACACTCATTGCAAACTTGAGGGGTGTGTGAGTGTGCACTTGCGCAAGTGCGTGTGTTTGTGAGTGCATGTAAAAACAGCTAGGGGACATTTTCAAGTGGGAAATAGGTGTGAAAGAGGTTAAGTAAGTATCCCCTGCCTCCCACTACTTCTCTGCTCAAGATTGTGCTTATTGGGGCGTCGCTGTACACTTTTAATTTAATTTTTTATTTGCAAATTTAAGAAAAGGGGGAAAGGGGGGAAGAAAAAGAGAAGGATTAAAAAACAAAAATCAAGAAATGAATATATATATATATATATATATATATATAATCTGGAGATCTTATATTAATTTATATGTTTAATTTAATATGGATGTACTGATGGTTATTGTATCCTTAATGTGAGTCTAGAGTGTTTTTTAATTATTATATATTGTTGCACATTCTTGAGTGTAGAGTTTGCCCCTCTGTTACTCTTTGAGTGCTGGGGAGAAATGAGGGTGCTATTTCTCTCAAATTTTCTGTTTATTTCTGACACATGACTTGGATTGTGACTCTCTCTTACCACAATATGATGCGTTGTCTTGCTGTAGGGCAGACATGTGGCCTTCCAGAAGTTTGCTGGTTTTAATATTTTTTTCATTTCTGGACCACTCTCCATCTCCCTAGATCTCCATACAAAATGATCACATAAAATACAGTATACAAGTAAAAGCCTAAAACCATCACTAAAACACTATAGCCTCATCCCAGTCTGCATCTGTATTGGAATTGCTTTTGAAGATCCTTTTAAAGATGTTTTTGTTTTGCCCTTGTAGCATGTATAAGTTTTAAATTGTGTTTTAAATTGTTTTTTAAAGATGTGTTTTTAAATTTGTATATTTGTTTTTAATGTTTTTAGTTATTGTAAACTGCCCAGAGAGCTTCGGCTATGGGGCGGTATATAAATACAATAAATAAATAATAAATAAATAAATAAAATGTTTTTAAGATGTTTTTGGTGCTTTATCATTTGTTTGCCACCCTGGGCTCCCTTTGGGAGAAAGGGTAGGATATAAATTTAATAAAGAATAAGAATACTTTATGTAGTTCAGAAATAACTCTAATATTCATACATGGCCTTTCACTCTCATGATTTCCTTGAATGATAAATACAATGTAAGCTGTTCTTGAAAGATCACCACTGAGGAGAGCAATCTGAATTCCAATGGAAAGAAGTTCCACAATTGGGGTGCCACCACAGAGAAGGCCCTGCCTACTATTACCAAACAGTGATCATCACAATTGCCAAGACCACTAGCAAGACCTCCCCAGGCAATATCAAGGGCTCCTTTGGAACAAAGGGCGGGATATAAATTTAATAAATAAAGTTTCAAGACGTGAGCACATATGGGGAGAAGCACTCCTTGAAACATTTGGATCAACACATTATCTCAGGCTGGGTAGCATATAGGCAGCTAATGTACTGTTGGGGAATCAGTGTTCCCCCATGGGCAACAAACACCACTCTTGCTCCTGTATTCTGCTGTAGCTACAGCAGGGGTCGCCTACCTTTTTGGATCTGAGGGCACGTTTCAAATTTTGAGAGTACTGGGGGCTCCTACCATGGGTTCATGGCATAACTCAAAATTAGAGAATAGTCATGGTGAAGCTTTGCCCATAATTGTATTTCCATACTAAAAAAAGCTTGACCTGGAGAATTTCTGCCTGCTGTAAAGCTGTTAAAGGAACAAGAATTCTGTTTTTCCCCAATGCCAACCTAAAGCAACATTTAGCCTGCCATCCTGTACCCACTCACCTGGAAGTAAGCCCTATTAAACACAAAAAGAATTTCATCTGATTAGACATGTATACAAGTGTACTGTAAATTAACTATAAGGTTAATTCCCTGTCTTTACTGAATGAGTCCCTGGTCTTTAGCTCCTGCAAAGAAGGAGACATGCCTAAGCCTCTTTGCAGAGTTTTTGCATTTGCCTTTGTGGTGGGATTCTTTAACATTCACCCACAGTTATGATATAGTAGTATTTGCAGAAAATAACTTGTAGGTTCTACCTGATCTCAGGCAAACCTAGCACGGGGAAGTTTGATTCTTGTTGCCAGGAAAAAAGGAAGGGGAAACTATGGAGATTGCAAGAACTAGGAAAAAAAATACAGAAGCATGAAAAATGCAGCTCTTTAGGACCCCAGGGATTCCTGCTGCCTGGTGTACAAACAACTCACTTATCAATCACAGCTCTGACTTCACTCATTGCTAATAATTCAGGCAGGCAGGAGCAGCCAGGTTGGCTCAATTCACAGAAATTGCTCAGAAGGATACCTGTAAGTTGTACTCTATAACTTCCTTCCTAGGAGGATTAGAGCCTTGCTTTTTTTAAAAAAAATGAAAGCTCAGATTTTGGATTACCTGTTGGAGGTGCCACTGAAGCCTTCAAGGGTGCCGTGGCACCCATGAGCAACATCTTGGTGACCCCTGAGCTACAGCTTCTAGACTGTCTTTAAGGGTATCCCCATATTGATGATGATGGACTTTAACTCCCATCAAGCCTAGCCAGTATGACCAATGAGGATGATGAGAGTTGTAGTCCAGCAACTTCAGGAGCGCAACAGTTTCCCCAGTCCTGCTGTACTCTGTGTGCATCTCTATGTATGTATGGAGAAAGAGAGTGATTGAGTTTTGGCCAGGAAGTCTTCTCAGTGTTATAAACTACAAACTGTTATTTAAACTGTTATTTCCCTCCTCCCTTTTAGCCAACACCACCTTTCTACAATGTAAAACAGATGACTGTACCAACAGCTCTCTGGACTGGCAGTCAAGACTGGCTTGCAGACCCAAAGGACGTTGCCCTGTTGCTGCCTCAGGTCCCGAACTTAGTTTACCACAAGAATATTCCTGACTGGGAACATCTGGATTTCATCTGGGGCCTCGATGCCCCACAGCGCATGTACATAAAAATAATTGAGCTCATGCAGAATTATCATTGAGTGTATGCCGTTCTTGGAACTGTGATCCTGAAATTTCTTCAAGAAACCAGCACCATCAGTCTATAACCTATTTTTTTAAAAAGAGAAGTTATTCCTACCTTCTTAAATACATACAGTATTATTAACCTGTCTATGTGCAGCTTAGTTATAGCTCAGGAAATTAAATTTTTTTATTGCTCATAAGTATTTAAATCCATGCATCTTGGAGGTGTTGAGTCACAACTTAAGTGGTCTGCTCATCACAGTAGTCCTGTGGAAAGGAAATGCTTTGCCACCAAGCTTGCACAGTAATGTACATCTGAAAGTAAAACTGATCACCCCAAACTGTGTTATGGAGGGAAGGATAGAAACAAATCCAGTTAAAGCCTTTTCAGTGTCTGTGGAACCAGTAATATGAAACCTTTTTTAAACTCTTTTTAAAAAGCAAAATCTTGGCTCCACCCCACTCCCCATAACAGAGTTAGGAAGACCAGCTCTGCTTTCACAGTGAGAGCAACATGATGTGCAGGACTTATTTAAAGACTGACACCTTGAGACGAAACACAATTTACTTGGAATTGATTTTTATATGAAATGTGCATTGACATAAATCCCTGCTTGGTGGAAAACAAATTTTGGGCATGTATTAGAACGCTGTCCTTACTGCTCAGTGGCAGAGCATGTGCTTTGCATCCTGGAGGCTCCAAGTTCACCTTCTCGCATCTCTCAGTAAGGCTAGGAAAAACTCCTGTCTGAAATCCCAGAGAGCTGCTGTCTGGAGGGTCGCAATGACATCAGGTGACCCATTTTTGCCTGCATGGCTCATCAGCTGAATGTTGTAGCTTGCAAAGAATTGTGCACACTGTGCTGATGAGCAGTGCCTGCCAAACCCCTTTGGTCCAGCCCTGTCTTTACCTGCCCCACACTTCATATATGATGTCAGGTACAGGGCAGGTGAGTGTGGCTTTGCCTAATGGCCCCAAAGGCCCAATAGGGAGCCCTGGCAAGCCTAATTAATTCTGCAGGCTGGAGGTTCCGCATTCCTGATGTAGAGAGGAGCTAGATGGACTAACGTTCTGATTCAGTGTAAGTCTTACAACCCAATTCCTGGCATTCTCAGGAAGACTTCTCATATTACCACTTGAATATCTCAGACCCCATGCACATCTTAGGGCTTTTCCTATATTAGAGGAATTGAGATCAAAATTGAGATGATATGAATATTTTTCCTTTAATTATATTTCAGAACTAACCTGCGGGAAGCCACTTTTTGTAACTTCATAGTTCCAAACAAATTGGTTAAAAGAAAAGCTCCATATTTTTAGGAATGTTAGCTTTCAACTTTTATTCTGTTCTTTAATGGTACACCTATTTTTTCTGCACTGATGAACTGAGCTACAGTGCCTAGTCTGACTATCAAAGATTCTATATCGACTATGTTGTACCTATGCTCTGATACTCTAATTTTCCTAACGTCTGCACTGAAATAAAATTCACAGCTACAAATGGGGAGCTTCCAAGATAGCATGCTTCATAATGCTTGAATAAAATAGTATTTTAAAAAACCCTTTTTATGCTGGGATGTGTTTTTTTTTTAATTAGGGAATTGTAGTTTTACATGTAATAACAAGACTTTAATTCTAACCACAGCCTAAATATCAAACATTTTACTATTATTAGAATCTCTAAGTGATCTTAAAGTAGAGGTGAGCAGTGAAGTAGCCATGTTTGCTGATAATACTAAATTGTTCAGGGTGGTTAAAACAAAAAGGGATTGTGAAGAGCTCCAGATTGAGTGGAAAGGCAGTAAAATGGCAAATGCAATTCAATATAAACACATGGAAAATGACACATGTTGGGGCAAAAAACCTGGGATCTGAACTGGTGGTGACTAACCAGCAATGAGGCCTGGGATTGCAGTGGATAGCTTGATGAAGATGTCGAGCCAGTCTGTGGCAGCTGTGAAAAAGATAAATTCCATGGTATGGATAATTAGGAAACGGATTGAAAATAACACTGCCAAAACCATAATGCTGTTATATAAATCTACTGTGTCTGGTCACCTCATCTGCAAAAGGACATTGTAGAGCTGGAAAAGGTTCAGAAAAAGGCAACCAAAATGATCAAGGGGATGGAGCAAATCCCCTATGAGGAAAGGTTACAATATTGGGGACTAGTACTTTTTTGCTGTTAAAAAATGAGGTGCTGGAACTCATATCTTGATAAAAGTGCTATAGGTGCCAGCACAAAATGGCAGCCAGCAACAGCAAAAAACAAGGTGACCGTACTCTATACTGGTGAATTCTGAAACATACAAAAAAGCTGTTTGGGATTTTCTAGTTTAGTAAAAAGGCAAATAAGAGGAGACATGACATGGTGTGGAGAAAATGGAAAGGAATTTGCTCCCGCAGGAAGTAGTGATGACTGATTGGCTAAATTAGTATGGTCTGTTATTAGGGACTATTCCTTAAATATAGGGGGTGAAGCCTAAAGCCTTTGTTCTCCTTGGTTCCATCTAGACGAGTGGTTACCTGAGTGGGGTTCCACTGCCTTTGGCTCCCCAAACTATGCCTCTCTGGGGAGAGGTGAGACTTTCAACAACTACCTCTTCAAGTAAGAAGAGGTTGGTTAGTTTTGCTATTTTGGTTTGTGTCTGAACTCTGTTTATATTTTACCTAAGCCCCTTTTTTGGGTGTGGGTTTTAAGGAATGTTTTGCTGCTATTAATTGTGCACTCATATTTTATTCAAATAAAGCTATTTCTTATTTATCCATGTGTGTTCTTTGCAGGAGGGAAAATTTGGCTCTGAATCTTGTACTTGGCCACTGACTATTGTGTATTGGATTTGCCTGTGGCTCCAGGACGAGGAGTGCCTGTTTGGCTCTTGTCCCTGGCAAAACTATTTCTGGGCTCCGGGTGTCCCCTGATTCAGAGTGGTTACTCACATTAAGGGATGGGTCTACCTACTACCTCACAGGGTTGTTGTTGGTTTGCTCAACTTTGGCCAGGATCAATTGCCCGAGGTTAGGAATTGGGTCCCTGGAATGCACCTAGCACCTGTTGGGTGGCACTAGGGCATGACAGTAAGGATGGGGGATAAATTTGAATCTGTTTGCATTTCAAGCTAAATCTGTCAAATTTGCACTTTCCAAAACAATATGAGAACCAAAACACAGCCATCCTTCAAAATTTGCACTTACTTGTATTTTGCAATGCAGTATGCTAACCAAACAATGTTTACAAAAATGCACCTGAGGAATCATTGTGCATAAATATTAATATATGAGTAGAAATAACATACAAAAATGTATTATGATGAGAAATTGCTTTCAAAATATACACATTAGTCAAAACTACCTGCAAAACTGTGTTTATTAGGAGAATTTGCACTAAAATGCTGGAGAATTTTCATTAGGATTTTTTTTAAAAAAAATACATTAGAAATTGCTGCAGAAATGTGGAGAACTGAATTTCAGATTGGAAAAACCAGGAACTGAAACAACCACAACTGACAGATTTTTCCATCCGTCAGGGATGGTGTTTCTCAGTACCCTTGTTGTCCACCATTGCTGCTTAGGATGGCGTGTACAGTGGATGAATGTCACTTTTCTGTATTGTGTTACATGGGTGGGGAGCCTCCAGATCAATGTCCCAAATGTGGACCACAATGCCATTTTATCTGGACGTTCCCTAAGTCTTCTCCTAGCCCTTCCTCCTCTAGCTGGCTCACCACTGATGCAACAGGAGAATGGCACTGAAAGACATAGGGTGGCAGCTAGGTGTGATTGCAAAAGGGGGAAGTTTCCCATGAGCAGTTTTCATTGTAACTGGATATGAAAATCTGCCATTTAGAAAATCCTAGACAAAGAAATAATGGAGAATTTTATATATCCATACATATAATCATAGATATTAGAAGGTATGTTTTAAAATCACAAGGAATTCAGCATAGGCCTGCAGACCTGTTGAGACCCTAAGATCCAGTCTCACAGAGAACACTAAAAATCCATAGGCCTCTGAACCAGACCTGTGAGTAAGGGCCTATGGAAGCAGGCAAAGTAAACTCAGTTTGAACTCTTGTTTTCTTGCCAAAACTTGGCCAATGCGTAACTGATATATATTAATTCGCGTATAGTTTAAACCCAATCAGTATTTAACTGGTGTAAGCTATGATTGATATATTGTTTTGATCTTGGGAAATGGTTTCTTGTGAAGAGCAAGAACACCGACTAGGGGAAAAATCCTGCAACATGAATCAGAGTTTTAATGAGGGAGATGTTGAGATTTTTTCTAAAATAACCCAGTATGTTAAATTGTAATACAACTTTATAAGTGTGTTTTCATTGAGAAAAAGGTACTCTGAGGTGGCCTGCCTCTTCTATTTCTCTGACGCTGAGAGATACTAGTAAGCCAATCACGCAGTCTTTTTCCCTAGTCTGTGTGGTCTTCAAACGTAGCTCAGTGTGTTAAACATAATCCTCTCTCATAAGTTATGTATTTGTATAGTAAGGAAATGGGATTTCTGAGAAAATATAAGGAATAAGAAACCTATAGCAGCAAATACAGCTGTGGTGCACATAAACTTTCAGGCACCCTAAGCTGAGCCAAACCCAACCTGGCATCGTTAAGGAACATGTTAGCCTGGCTGATCAAGAACAATGGAACAATGAATGTACCAGGTTTGCTTGAAGGCACATTCACAATAGTAACTGGTTTCAACTGGCCTAAAAGAGTATTAGTCAAGGGGACAGAAGAACAATGGTGATGTTAGTAAGATGGACAGAATATTGGAATCAGTAGTAGAATTACCTAACCTAATGCTTTCTGATTGGTTTGGAAAGCTTGCAGAGAGGAGGAACTCTGATGTTATGTGGGAAGGAACTTATGGGATTGGTATACTAATGTCACATGCTGTATCTGTACTGCTTAAAAGAGCTTGCACACAGTGCCTCATTGCAATCTCTCCTGGATGTTTATGGAAGGCTGACCCTGCATATGCTTGTAAGCAGAGCTTGGAAAAGTTACTTTTTTGAACTACCACTCCCATCAGCCGCAGCCAGCATGGCCACTGGATTGGGCTGATGGGAGTTGTAGTTCAAAAAAGTAACTTTTCCAAGCTCTGCTTGTAAGGAATAAAGGCCTACCTTTTTGTTTCAAGCCTGTCTCTTCAAATTTCTTCAAGGACCCCCAGCAAAAGATCCCATAGGAGAAAATTCTCCATCAGGAGCTCCTTTTGGTTTTTGAATCTAACAGTGCTGCCACCTTCTGCTTTAAATTTGGATGCATTTCTGGAACAAGCTACCATTTAAAGCAATATCACTTTCTATCATAAGATGGTGCTGTGGCACTTCTAAGGGATGCTTTGTAACTGTTCTGTAACATTTTTAACTAGGAGACATTACTTTTGCTTTTGCAACATGTATCAAAAAGAATGGGGAAAATCCATCCCACCCCTTTTCTAATGTCTAATGTAAAGGAAGATTCCAAATATCTAGCTAGCCCCCCCCCATTTCTTCTTTTGGAGAAAACAAACCTATTAAGAGCTTGTGGGTTCCTGTGTGAAGATGCAAAAACATGCAACAATCTCCACCAGAGCAACCATTTTTCATAGGAGACATCTTAACAAGAAAGATACATGTCTGTATAGTGTTCATCATTTAGGATACACTTGATAGGTGGCACCTGAGTGTGTTAACTGAGTCCATTGAAAAACACTGAGGTGATATGTATTGCCCCCCACAGCTAGAACTTCAATATGTGATGGTTCATTTTTTGTGGGGCCTCAATAGGGACACATTTGCACCATTTGCTCCCAGTTCAGGAGCTGTTGTCTACATTTTGGTACATGCATTATTAATACATTTTATATCTCACATTTTTTCCCTGACCCTGGCTCCAACTCACTCCCACATCCCCTATCCTGCAGAGACTCAACAACTCCTGGATCTACCGCTCCTTCTGACAGTTGGGGACCCTGAAACTCATGCCTTCCCCCTTCCTGGCCCCCACGGAGGAGCTGAGGCCCAACACTAATACAGTAGGGCCCCACTCATATGGCAAGTAACATTCCAGACCCCCACTGAAAAGCGAAAACCGCTGAAAAGCAGAACCCATTGAATAGAATGGTGCACAACGCCCAAAAACCGCCATAAAAGTGGAACAAGCGCTGTATGAGTGGGGCTGTAGTCTAATTGCGTCTAATTGAGACCGCTGCATTAGGGAAGCACTGTAAAGCAAAGCGCTGTAAAGCGGGGCCCTACTGTACCACACACTTGTGTATGCCATTTTCACTAATATACCCATTTTTGTGTGTGCTTTCCCATAATAGGCACATTTTGTTTGGTTATTCGAGTGGGTAGGTGGATTTAAGATCTGCATCACAAAACTGAAGAGCAAAATTGGGAAGAGTAGCTGCATTGTGGTTTACAGAATGGTTTGGAAAGTGCCAATTAAATGTGAAGAGTAAGGGTATAGTGGTCTAGGTCCCAGGGGGTCTTAGACCCCTTACTTTTTTGGGAGCAGGGTCCCAGCAGGGTCCCTATGTCACTAAGAAGAATCTTCTTACATGGTTCCTTGTCCTTTCCTGCCTATTGGAGCCAATCAGAGTGGAAGACGTTGAGCCAGACACTGAGAAAACTCTTCTTGACAGCTAACACACTCTAACACACTCCTCTTGCATGATGATTGGCTCCTATGGACATCTGTTGTTCTGGGAGAAGGTGCACATGGAAAGGACAAAAGAACGTGGAGATGATGATGGACAGCAAGCGAGTGAGGAGGTGTGGCTATGAGGGGGTGTGGCATGACTATCATGAAGGGGCCCTGCACTTCTGAATTTGTAACTACGCTATTGGTGAAGAGAACAAATTTTTCCCCCACCTCCGCTTCTGTGTGCAGTGAACTGCTTTCTGTTGCCTTGTGGCAAGGTCAGCCTGACACTCTTGATTTCACAGCACTCTGCAAAGATCTGCTCTTGGTCAAGCCACAGCTCTCGTTGGTGAGGAATCTTTCCTGCTGTTTAAGCTTACAAATGTTTTTGCGTGAAGTGGAGTAGCTTGCTAAACCTGTTGCACATTCTGAATTTCTTTTACCCCTGAAGAAACCAACTATGAACAAGGGCACTTACGACAAAGCAGAAGTCCTTTCCTCTAGAGAATAATATTTATTTTACAGCAGTATTAATTTATACCCGTTAGCAGTGTAGTGTAGTGGTTAAGGTATTGGACTATGACCTGGGACACCAGGGTTCGAATCCCCACACAGCCATGAAGCTCACTGGGTGACCTTGGGCCAGTCACTCCCTCCCAGCCTCAGAGGAAGGCAATGATAAACCACCTCTGAAATACCGCTTACCATAAAAACCCTATTCATAGGGTTGCCATAAGTTGGGATCGACTTGAAGGCAGTCCATTTCCATTTTCAGCATTAGAACTGTGTGCAGTGGTCAAGAAGTGTCTTGTGTCTTGGAGCTCTAATGGTGCACAACAGATGGCGCTGATATTTAATTTTCCTATCTCTTTAAAATGTAAAGTTTTAAATGGTCTGTTTGATATAGTCTGCTCCCTCTGGTAGTGCCTTCTAAAAGTCATGTCACAGATGACATAATATGGCCTCAGATGTGGCTTTGCACCAATAAGCTCAACTCTAACCTTTATCTACAGTCTAATACACAACTGTAGAGGGTCAGGATGAAGAGATACTGGGCTCTTTACAATTTCCTTAATTTATGTTCTTGAACCATAAGAAGCAGGGAAAGTCCTGGAATAGGTGAACTCAGTGTAGAGGACTCAGACAGGTCAGAGGAGATTGGTCCTCAAAGGGGTGGCATGAACTTGGCTGTAAATGAATGCCTAGCACAGTGGTGCAGTTAGGTAATTTTAGATTCTGGACAATGATCTTTTTATTCACCCCATCATCATCATCATCATCATCCCATCTTCCCTCCAAGGAGTTCAAGGTTCTGTCGATGGCTCTTTTCCTACCCTTTTTATTATCAGAACCACCCTGTGAGGTAGGTCAGGCAGTGAGATAATGACTGGCATCATGGCTGAATGTGAACTTGATCCTTGGTCTCTCAGGCTCTAGCCCAACACTCTAACCACTACACTTCACTGGCTAACCTACCCTTTAAAATGTGATCAGCTAGTCCTGCTGTATAGCAGCAGTAAAAAAGAAATGCTTTTTTTATAACTATGAAGTAGTATTATGACTTTTAAAGCAATACATAGCCTTAGTAGAATATTCCTTGTCTGTTAACTGGTGTGGGAGAAGCTTTTACCAAGTTAGTGTTATGGCTTTGGGGGTTGTGATATATGATTTCTATGAGTCCCCTTCCAGCCACTGATATGGGACCCTACACCTGGAGGTGGGCTCTGCAGTGGAGAAACCTGCCCCACTGGTCAGATGAGCCTCTTTTGTTAATCTAATAGAGTGGCTAGGTGGGCTAATGGCTCTGTCAAGTGCACATTAACTGGCAGATGGGCCAGGGAGATCCTATAGTTATTGAAACTCTTCAGGACAGCCCGCCTCCTGGAGCCAAAAGAGAGGCTTGTGTTTTTTTAGTTCAGTCTGAGGAAAGGCTGGGACTGGAGGCAGGCAGAGAGACTGGCTCCCTGCACCATGGCTTTAGGATGCCTCCTGTAAGCCTGATGGAAAAGTAAGATCTATTGGACTGCCAATTCCTTGAACCCCTCCATCTTAAGCTCAGGCTGGAATATGTGTAAATAATAATAATAAAATAAAATAATAAAATTTTATTTATTAGTCGTCCATCTGTCCGAATTAACGGACACTCCGGGCGACGTACAACAATATAAAATACAATATAATACAAATACAGTCAACAATCATCTAAAACATCTTTCAATTAATACACTATAACCTTAATCTGCCCCGGTAATCCCATAGGCCTGCCTGAATAGCCAGGTCTTTAAGGCCCGGCGAAAGACCATCAGGGCGGGGCTTTAAATAAATAAACCATATTCCATAAAGACACCATAGACTCCACTGACCTTCTTTCCAAGGCAACCAAACCCTGGGCAAACTCAGGAACCCCTGGAGATCTCTCTCTGCTCAGAGATTGGGGTGGTGCATAACATTTTTCTGCTGCAAAGCAGATGATGATAAGATGAACGTTTAGAGATGCTCCAGGCCAGATGTTCCAAACTTACAGTACGCCAGTCCAGGAGAAATTGATGCCAAACCTCTGTTTACATTATCATGAGGAAGCAGCGTACACATGCATCTTGTGACACATGCAGATGTAAGAAACTGCAGCACTTGCTGCTTCCTAGCCACTAGTGAATAGACAAAATACATGTCTAACAGTGCAATCCTGTGCATGTCTACTCGTAAGTAATTCCTATTAGGTTCATTGGAACTTACTCCCAAGTAAGTATTTATTTATTTTTATTTTATTAAATTTATATACCGCCCCATAGCCGAAGCTCTCTGGGCAGTTCACAACAGTCATACATCAAATACAATAAACCACATATTTAGACAATTTAAAAACAACTTTAAAATTTTTAAATTCTTAAAAAAGTTAAAAAACAATTTTTAACACATACTAAAATGCCTGGGAGAAGAGGAAAGTTTTGACCTGGCGCTGAAAAGATAATAATGTTGGCGCCAGGCGTACCTCATCAGGAAGATTGTTCCATAATTTGGGGGCCACCACTGAAAAGGCCCTTTTTCTTGTTGACACCCTCCGAGCTTCCCTATGAGTAGGCACCTGGAGGAGGGTCTTCGATGTTGAGCGTATATGTATATGTCCCCTAAGTGTTATATATAATAATGGACATGGACTGTGCATTGGGATGGTGGAGAAATTCAATTCAGCTTACATTTAACAGCAAATCTGCTTAATGTGCTCTTTTGAAACAATATGTGAAGCAAAACAGAGCCATCCTTCAAAATTCACATTTCTCCAAAATTTTGCAATGCAGCTCTCCAACCACATAATGTGTACAAAAATGCGTAGGGTAAAGTGTAAAACAGATATATTTGTGAAAACATTAACATGCATTACATTGGGGGAAATTGCTTTGCAAAAATGTATATATTAGGGAAAACTGCACACAAAAATTAGGAGAAATTTACTCTAAAATGCTGATGAATTTTCATAGGAACCTTTAAAAAAATAATAATAATCACAAACTGATATGGAAACATCAAGAACTGAACTTTAGATGGGAAAAATGAGAAACTGAGGGAAACCAAAATTGAAAGTTCGCCCAACTGTAGCTGCATGTTGATTCCTATACAAAAATGCTGACCCAAGAAAGACATTTTTACGCTTCAAACTCAAGATCAAAATGGCATCCCTGCCCCTGTGCTCTTTACTGTACTCAAAGTTTTTAACAAGATGGATAAATAGAGGTTGGAGTTAGGGAAATGGAGCTCTGCCTCCAACCTCTAGAATCCATGTCAGAATTTTGAAGCATCCGAAGAGACTCATTGAAAGATGAAAATTAAAACTTCTAGCTGGTATCCATCTGTAGCGCTCAAATGACATCACTGCTTATAGCAGCCTTTCCCAACCAGTGTGCCTCCAGATGTTGTTGGACCACAACTCCCATCAGCCTCAGCCAGCATTGCTAATGGTCAGGAAAGATGGGAATTGTGGTCCAGCAACATCTGGAGGCACACTGGTTGGGAAAGGCTGGCTTATAGTCTTCATAGTTGAGTAAGATCTGCCTATAGATTTAATTTTGCTTTGCTTCCAGATTTACAACCCTTTGCTAGATAAAAAGCAAAGCTAGCTGCCGCTATTTTAATAGTCACTATTTTGTGGCTTTTTCTCTCTGTCCTTCAGCACTGCAGAGAGCCTTGCTCTAGTGGAGGGTGGGGAACCTTAGTCCAGATGTTACTGGACTACAGCTCCCACCATCCCTGACCACTTGCTCTGCTGGCTGGGGCTGATGGGAGTTGGAGTCCAGCAGCATCTGGTGGACATCACCTTGGCTACTCTTGCTCTAATACATGCCTCTAGTTCAGAAAACAGAAGTTAAATTTTCAGAGATTCAGGGAGATCCATACATTTCACAAGTCTAAGAATGCAGTTCATTTCTTTTCCCTCAGTTTCTGAAACAGATTAGAGAAAGATTTCACTGATTTCATCTGTCTAGATAAGCCTTTTTCAACCAGTGTGCCTCCAGATGTTGCTGGACCACAACTCCCATCAGCCTCAGCCAGCATTGCCAATTGTCAGGAAAGATGGGAGTTGGGGTCCAACAACATCTGGAGGCACACTGGTTGGGAAAGGCTAGTCTAGATGCTGTGGACACAGCCCTCTTTTATTTTCCTTTGTCACTGCAGTTCCGTTGTCTGTATCTGATTCCTGAAGAATGTTACATGTGTTACTAAACCTTGCGTCCAACTGTAAAATCCAGTCAATTGTACAATAAGGGGCAGGGCTAAGAGCAGCTCAACCAACGGCAAAAGGGAAATTCCTTTGACTTTTTTTTTTTTACTCTGAGAGGAAAGGAGACTGCACAGATGACTTACGGGAATTTTTTTAGTGATGTCATTTGAAGGAGTGGGTCTTGTTAAAAGGAATCTGGTTACAGTAGCAACAGCATCAGACAGACAAGGCAGCAGCTCAGAAGTCAGCATGAACTGCAGCTTGCGGAACAGAGACCTACTTATCTGTGATGAACTGAACGACAGGCAAAGTATGCTGGCATTACAGCCTCTCTGGGACTTTGTCAAAACACAGGAGCCCTTGATCAAGTCGCCGTTCTTTCCAGTGCTGTTCAACTTTACAATATACACAGCATTCTGCCTGCCCTTTATCGCTCTGGACTTCTTAAGCCCTCGAGTTCCAGCCTTGAGAAAATACAAAATCCAGCCTCAGAGTTCTCCCACCCTGGGTATGATGATGCTTTGCATGGCTCAAAACATCTACCATCACATCATCTGTATTTTCCCAGTGACTGTTGCTCATTGGTGGTGGAGACCGGTGAACTTGCCACTGACAGCTCCCAGGTTGTCAACCCTCTTGCTGGATATAACTGTCTGCCTGCTGCTCTTTGACTTTCTATACTTCCTGTGGCATTTGCTCCATCACAGGGTGCCGTGGCTCTACAAGACCTTTCACAAGGTCCACCACAAGCACACCTCTACTTTTGCTCTCACCACCCAGTACGCAAGCATGTGGGAATTGTTGTGGCTGGGTTTTTTTGCGGCAGTCTGCCCAATGCTGATGAATTGCCATCCTTTGACAGAGATGACATTCTTCGTTGCCAACATCTGGTTTGCAGTGGAGGATCATTCTGGCTATGACCTGCCGTGGTCAACTCACAGACTGGTGCCACTTGGCCTATATGGAGGAGCTCCACACCATGATCTCCACCACTTGAAGTTCAGGTTCAACTATGCACCGTATTTCACCCACTGTGACTGGCTGTTTGGAACACTTAGCCATGCTATCAGGGAAAAAGATGGGCCTGAGAAGCTAGCCAAAAACTAAGTCATCCCCCACAGATTTGGAAATTCAGGAGTGAAAATAAACTGAGGAAAAAAAGTGCTGCACATATTTATATTAATGTATTTATGGAATAGTTTTTTGTTAAATATGCATAACCTTATGGTTGTTTGGAATAAGCAATTGTAATGGCACAAGTCATCAGAAAGAGGCTACAAGTAAGGCCACTTTCTTTTGGCTACCCAAGCTTTTATAAAGCTATTGTGTATGCTCAGTATGTATGTAAGAGAGTTTTTGCTTGCTGAAATGAGATGATGTGTAGTGAGATAGTGCTTATTATGATTCCTATGGAATTTCTATTGTTTTCATATTGGGAAAACAACAATACAGAAAACAGAAAGAAGCACCTGACCTGATAACACAGACCTAACAGAAACTTGGTTTGCTATATTTTGTTCAGTCAAATTTGAATTATTTATGGTCTATTATTTTATACTGAAAAAATAAACAAGTGTTTATATTGTTCTGCTTTTTCTCTCTGTCACACTTATTTCCCATAGACCTTTTGAAAACTCTGGAAGGGATTCTTTTGTGTGGCCAGTTTGACACACCAGCCTTATACATGTTAACTCATAAGTAGCCTCTACTTATTTTCAAATAAGTATGCCCAGGATTGCAATCCTAGTCTACACATGCAACAGGATGAAGGTATAGAATCCTGAGATGTTAGAGTGGACAGTACCACTTCAGGCTGCAGGTGCTCCCTATGTGAAAAACTTTCTATAAATAATAATAATAATAATAAAAACGCAACCCTTTATATTGGAGAGAAATGTACCAGCCCACTCCTTGCTGTGCTAATTTTCTACCTGCAATTTTAAGAGGACATTTTTTTAAAAGATGTGGTATCTCTCCCCACCCCACCCCTGTAGTCTGAACTGGGAGAGCCCATCTACTCCTTCTGAACTTTATCATGTTATTCTGCTACATGTGTAGATCAGGCCTCACAATGTAATCCTATGCAGGTGTACTCAGAAGTAAGTCCCCTTGAGTTCAGTGGGGTGTTCTCTTGGGTAAGTAAGGAAAGAACTGCAGAATACATCAGTGACAGAATTCTGGCAATCTTCTCTTTCGGGATTGGGGGGCAGGGAAGCTATGTTCCAAGTCCTTGTTCCTAAACATTTGTTCTGACATTTTTGTATATGATGCTAAAGTAACATTGTTGTAGTGCTGCTAGTATAGCAGATTATAACTTGTTCTAAGCATTGCCGTGCAGCAAAATTGGTATCTGGATATAGGAATGGTTCCAGAAGGGTTTTTTGTTTTTGTTTTTAAAAAATATAATTCAATATAATAATAGAAAAATAAGAAAATAATCAGCAATAGCACAACAGAAGAGAGCATAGTGGAAAAATTAATAACAACGTAAAGTAGAACAGAGTTGCTCAAACAGTGGGACAGGACCCACCAGTGGGTTTGGGTCAGGCCTCATTACCACAGCCTACCCAATGCCTCCTCACTTGCCTGCCCCATCTCCTAGCTGTGTCATAGCTTGTTGGTTAGACCAATGCCAGGATTGCTAATTCCCTGCATGCTGAGTAAAGGGACTGGGAGCAGAGAAGTGTGTGGGTTGTGTTTTTTTTGAAAGTCTCCCTCTTCTGAAGATAAAGAGCCAGAGGAGGAAAATTCTAAAGAGATATAAAATGTTAATATTTATTTTATTATATTAATCCTTTTTTTAAAAAATGTGGGAATAGAAAGGAAGGGGATATAAGAGGAAGAAGTGAATGTAGAAGGACCAGGGAGGGAGGATGAAAGAAACTGACAGTTTGGGGATGGAGAGTACAAGTACAATAAGGTACAAGTTGAGTGTGAAAGAAGGGGAGTAGAAATTACTAGAGATGAATAAAAATACTTTAAGAGGCATGTGAGGGATGGGGAGGAAAAATATAAAAGAAAAAAGCCTTCTTCACTTCAAGCTTCTGAATCTGGAGTAGGAATGGAAGGATGTGTCAGTTTTGGTTCTCTCAGTTCCTCATTTTTCTAATCTTAAATTTTGTTCTCCACATTTCTGCAGCAATTTGCAAATTGTTTCTTTTTTTAATCCTGATGCAGATTCTTTAGCATTTTAGTGTGAATTTCTCCTAATAAACACATTTTTATATGCAGTTTTGACTTCTATACACAGTTTTGCAAGCAATTTATCCTCATGTAATGTATTTTTGTATGTTATTTTCACTAATATATTCATTTTGTGCACACTTTCCCCTAATATATGCACTTTTGTAAACATTGCTTGACTGAAGAACAGCATCACAAAATTCGGATAAGTGTGAAGTTCGAAGGATGGTTGTGTTTCAGTTCTCATATTGTTTCAGAAAGTGCAAATTTGATAAAGTTGTCTTTAAATGCAAACTGAATTGAATTTGTTGCCCATTTCTACTCTGGATTCACAAATTCTCCCTGAAATAGGGAGGCTGAGGCATAATGCCTTCAGGGCAAACTCTGTTCTTAGCTGGAGATAACAGAGATGGTGCCAATCTAATATTTAAGAGGAGGGAATTCCACAGGGTAGGTGCCACTACACTAAAGGTCCATTTCCTGTGTTGTGCAGAATGGACCTTCTGATAAGATGGTATCTGCAAGAGGCCCTCTCCTGCAACGCACAGTAATCGACTGGGTGTATAAGGCATAGGACAGTCTTTCAGGTATCCTGGTCCCAAGCTGTAAAGGGCTTTGTACATCAAAACCAGAACCTTGAACTTAGCTCGGTAGCTAATAGGTCGCCAGTGCAATTCTTTCAGCAGTGGGGTGACATGTTGGCAATACCCTGCCCCAGTGAGCAGTCTCGCCACCGTATTTTGCACCAGCTGCAGCTTCTGGACCAACCTCAAGGGCAGCCCCACATAGAGCGCATTACAGTAATCCACCCTAGAGGTTACTAGTGTGTGGACAACAGTGGTCAGGCTGTCCCGGTCCAGAAACGGCTAGTAAACTTGGGCCAGTATATCTACCTGGAGCAACACATTGTAGTTGGTGCGGCATTAACAGAGCAGCCAGTTCAATCAATCCTAAACACTCATTATATTCACCATTGTAATAACTTTTTTGAGTTGTAAAGCTTAAAGCAGGGGTAGCTCACAACATTTTTGGATGCTAACCCACATCAGCCCCAGTCAGCATGACAGATGGGAGCAGTAATCCAGCAATGTCTAGAAGGCATCATGTTGGCTACCTTGGTGTGATGGATATGGGGTTAAGGAAAGGTAACAGACAGTTTAACAACTGCCAAGGTATACTCCTATCCTCTAATGTCTCACACTGGACAGGTATATAAGAGTGCTTATCAATAGTTACTTCTCAAACTGGGGGGGGTTAACAAGTGGGTTACCACAGGGCTTGGGGCCCAGTGCTCTTCAACATTTTAATTAATGACTTGGATGAGGTGGTGCAGGGAACACTTTTCAGATTTGCAGATGATACAAATTGAGAGGGATAGCTAATACCCTGGAGGACAGACACAAAATCCAAAGTGATCTTGATAGGTTGGAGCATTGGACTGAAAATAACAGAGAAATTTAACAGGGATAAGTGCAAAGTTCAACACATAGGAAAAAGAAACCAAATGCACAGTTATAAACTTGGGGATACTTGGCTCAGCAATTCAACATGCAAGAAGGATCTCGGAATTGTTGTTGCTCACAAGCTGAATATGAGCCGGTAGTGAGATGTGGCTGCAAAAAAAAGCAAATACTATTTTAGGATGCATTAACAGAAGTATCATTTCCGAATCATGTGAAGTACTACTACTTCCCTTTTATTCAGCACTGGTTATGCTTCATCTTGAGCACTGCGTCCAGTTCTGGACACCACACTTTAAGAAGTATGCGGACAAACAGGAATGAGTTCAGAAGAACACAACGAGGATGATCAGACTGGAAACAAAGCCCTAAGAGGAGAGACTGATAGAACTGGGCATGTTTAGCCTGGAGAAGAGGCCAAGGAGAGATATGATAGCACTCCTCAAGTACTTGAAAGGTTGTCACACAGAGGAGGGCCAGGATCTCTTCTTGTCGTCCCAGAGTGCAGGACATAGAATAATGGGCTCAAGTTACAGGAACCCAGATTTCAATTGAACATCAGGAAAAACTTCCTAACTGTTAGCATGGTACAACAATGGAACCAATTACCTCGGGAAGTGGTGGGCTCTCCAACACTGGAAGCCTTTAAGGGGTAACTGGACAGCCACCTGTCAGGTATGCTTTAAGGTAGATGTCTGCATTGAGCAGCAGGTTGGACTCTATGGCCTTATAGGCCCCTCCCAACTCTATGATTCTATGAAGTTAAATACTATTTTCTAAAAAATCACATTTTATCCTGTTTCTTCTAAAAACATCATGGTTAGCCCATTTTATCCTCATAAGAAACCTGTCAGGTAGGTTTGGTTGACAAAGAATGACTCGCCTGAGAGTAATTCAGTGAAATGAGCCTGGAACTACTCAGGAAACATGTGGCTGGCTGACCACTGCAAAAATTAGCAGCCCCATGTTTCTTCCTCATCTTATAACACCTCCCTGCAAGTTACACTGCTGCTAATTTTAGACACAGAGAAATTTGCACTACAGTTCATATTATTAAATGTCACTAGGGAAGACATGGGGTTGCTGTTTTCGTTGTGGTTCATGGCTGGCTGTGTGGGGATTTGAATGCTGGGAGCACTGGTCTGAATCTAGGATGGAAACCGCAGTACTGCATTGGCTCATACAATGGTTTCTAATGCATTGGTTCTTCTTCAAAAACAAAACTGGGTAATTTGAACTTCTAAAATCTTGCAATATATTTATTTATTAAAGCATTTTTAATCCCACACTAGAGCTGAAAAACAGCTCCCAGAGCAGCTTCTAAGTATCAGTGATAGTCTCTGCCCTCAAGCTTACAATCTAGAAGACACAACAGAAATGGAAATGAGATTGGGAGGGAGGAGGGGAAAAAGCCAACTCAGGCATGAGGAACATAGCAAACTCCCCTATACTGAGTGAGACTATTGGCCAATGATAAGTACTGCTGATACTAACTGGCTGTGTCTCTAGAGGATTTTTCTCAGTCTTGACATGCTAGGGATTGAACCTGGGACCTTTTGCATGCAAAGAGTATGCTCTACCACTGAGCCATGACCTTCCTTCCAGGAAAAAAATCAGATGTGGATACTCTCAGAAGCATCCCTCACGCTTTACAACGGCAACTTTCAAGACCACTCTCACACTGCAGCTATTGTGTGGCTTTCCATTGTTTTAGTGCTGTGACTCTAAAACACGGGTGAGACAATTTTCTCCATGTCACTACAAATGTGTTCCTCCATTTGGGGTTAGTGTGACCTGCACAATAAACCAAAGCACAACTATATCCTTGACATGGACAGATCTAAAGTGCTCTCCACATGGTGGCTGTAACACATAAGTGGTCTATAGCACCCACTGTGTAAAGGCAGCATTTAAGTAAAATACATGGGTTCTCCTGATCCATTTGCAACATGGGTGCAGCACCCACGTGAAAGGTCTCCGTAAAACCCTGCTTTCCACTCCTGCCTGCGCAGGCAGCACAGCAGGGAGGCATGAGGAATGGGAACTCTGTGCACACACCTCAGGTCCCATCCAGTGCGCTCTCTCCAGTCCTTGCAACTTTCTTGTGCACAAGGCATGAAGAGGGAGGGAGGGATGCAAGGAATGGGATAGCCAGTTGAATTGTCTGTATTGGAGTCAAGAAAGAAAGCCAAGAGGATAAACAGAAGTAGAATTTATCATTATGCACAATCTTTGGTAGAAATGAAATATGCCCTCGTTTTATGGCTTAGAGAGGAGGATAAAAACACCCATCACTGTTTTGTTCAAATTGGTTTGGGAAGAGTTTATTTCAAAGACTGCTTTCTCCTGCAAGCCTGCCAATCCCTTGCAATCATCATCAGAGGCCTGATTAGCTGGGAGGAGAGGACCTTTGTTGTTATGATGCCCAGGCTATTTATTTAATACCATTTTTGAGTTGCTTCCCATGAGACATACTGAAGTCATTTACAATATAATAAAAGCATGTATAAAACAGTTTTTTGTGTGTGTGTTTAAAACAACAACAGCACATACATAAAATCAATTCAAATCCAATAGGGATGCCAGCTAGGATAAACATCTCCATTTAAAAGGCTAATTGAAAGAGGAACTTCCTTGTCACAGTCATTAACCAAAATGGAGACAATAGTCAAGAAATCAGAAGAAGGCTAGGACTGGGGAGGGCAGCTATGAGAGAACTAGAAAAGATCCTCAGACCATGGTATCCACAATCTCTATGTGGATGTGAAAGTTGGACAGTGAAAAAAAGTGGGTAAGAGGAAAATCAACTCATTTGAAATGTGGTGTTGGAGGAGAGCTTTGTGCATACCATGGACTGTGAAAAAGACAAATAATTGGGTGTTAGGACAAATTAAACCAGAACTATCATTAGAAACTAAAATGATGAAACTAAGGTTATCATACTTTGGACACATAAGAAGACAAGATTCACTAGAAAAGACAATAATGCTGGGGGGAAACAGAAGGAAGTAGAAAAAGAGGAAGACCAAACAAGACCATGAAGGAAGCAACAGACCTGAACTTACAAGATCTGAACAGGGTGGTTTATAACAGATGCTATTGGAGGTTGCTGATTCATAGGATCAACATAACTTGAAATCGACTTGAGGCACATAACAACAACAAAAATGGGACAGAGAAGGTGCCTGCCTGATATGGAACGGGAGGGAGTTCTAAAGCGTAGGTGCTGCCACCACACTGAAAACTCAGTTGTGACATTTTACAGAATAGATAACCTGATACAATGGTATCTGCAGGATCCCCTCTCCTGCAGAACACAGTGATCGGTTCAGTACATAGGTTGTAGAGCCCAATTAGCTCTCTTTTTATTAGTCTTCTAGTGTGTTTCCAAAATCATTTTGTTCCATTACACCTTTGCTTTGGCTTACATTCCTCTTGGCCCTTGCAATTTTTAATAGGCGGCTTCTGGTTTTCTAATCTCAGTTTATGTGGTGGTGATTGCCTTTTTTTCTTTTATGGATTGCATTAGTGTTGTAATTGATGGTGTCCACCATCTTAGAGGACACAGGAGAGTGTCCTAATGGTGAACTCCAGAAATTTATAACATTCTGCACATGCAGTGTTGTCTGGATAGCTGGATGTCTTATACAGGTGGAGCCAAACGGACTGCAAAAGTCATTGGGAGATCTACCCACTTACATTTACAGCTGTTCTGTTGGTGGCTTCGCAATCTATGGAAAAACAGGCTGTTTGTGCCCATTTGGCATGGTATTTCCTAGGTATCATCTTCCACTGCATCATAGGTTTGTGCTTTGCATACACACCACAGCCATGTGAGGCAATAGCTGCCACATGGATGTGGGTGAAAAGGGCTGAAGTCTCTCTCTCAAAGCAGTGTCCACTAGTTCAGCAAAGAGCAGGCTATGGAGGCACAACTGGGGTGGAAAGCTGAGCAGTAGGAGTTCCCTCTCACCCAGGTCTCAGATTAGGGGAAAGATGACTCCCTTGTTACAACAGCTCCACTGGCTGCCACTTTGTTGCTGGTCACAATTCAAAGTGCTGGTTTTGACCTATAAAGCCCTATACAGCCCAGGTCCAGGCTATGTGTCAGACCGTATCTCCCTATATGAGCCTGCCCGGGCCCTGAGATCTTCAGGAGAGGCCCTTCTCTCAGTCCCAACACCCTTGCAAGTGTGATTGGTGGGGACGTGAGATAGGGCCTTCTTGGTGGCTGCTCCTAGGTTCTGGAACTCCCTTCCTAGGGAGGCATGAATGGCCCCTTCCTTGCCATCCTTCCTTCGGCAAGTAAAGACTTTCTTTTCCCCAACAGGCTTTTGGGATAGAAAGTGTTTAGGATTGGGCTTTACAAGGCTTGTTTTATTGTTTTATATTATTATTTGTATTATTTTAAATTGTTTTTAGATTTTTAAGTGCCTTTCATGGTTTTAAGGTTGTGCATAGTTTAATTGTATTTTAGTTGTATGTTTTTCTATGTTTTTAACTACATGTAGTTCTATTTGTAAGCCACCCTGAGTTCCAGTTTGGAAAAAGGGTGGGGTAAAAATAAAGTTTCAATTCAATTCAATTCAGTGATTTGCACCATGAAAGTAGGGCAAACCAGGTAAGCATGGGACTTCCCATTTAACAGGTTTAAACAGGACATCAAAGATATAGAAATTGTTTATTCCATATCTCTGGGTACATAAGCTATCCATTCACTAAATGTCAACACTTTCCGCAAAACATATAGACATAAGCTGGTGGGTGTGCTGATGGTATTGGGTTTTGGTTACTAATGCTATTGTTGCCAGCAGAGCTTCACCACTTTTAATAGAGTGGTTAAAAATAAAGAGGAAAAACTGCTACTCCCACACAGTTTACATCCTCTGATGAATTTAAAGACAACATGTTCGTTCTTGCTTGGTTTTCTTCTTTTTGACAGTTTCAAGCCCTGAAGCATATTGTGGAGCAATGATTTGCCTGATAAAGGAAATCTGTTTTCCTTTAGTGATCACTACTTTTTTCTATGGCTTCAAGCAGGATCACATTTAGGGCTAGCGACTCAAGTGTCCTTGTGACCCTGAACTTATCCACTCAACACATGAAAAGTTGAATTGTTTAAAAAGTTCAACTTCACTTTTAGAGCTGACTCGGGTGACCAGCATTTCATTAACCATGGGGAAAGGCTGTAGTTCAGTGGTAGAACATGTGCTTTGCATGCAGAAGGTCCCAGGTTCAGTCCCCGGCATCTCCAAGTAGAGCTGGGAACATCCCCAGAGCTGCTGACAGTCAGCAAAGACAATACTGAGCTAGATGAACCAATCAATGATCAGAGCATTGATGCAGCCACTTGGGTAAGGTGAAATAGGTCCGTGTGTGCCTGGATGGGGACCACCTGGGAATCCTATCCCTACTGCTTTGAGTTCTATAATGGACAAAAGATGGGATATAAATATGCTTAATTTAATCAATAAGACACATGAATACATTTGGTGCAAAGGCAGGACACAAATGTAACTATTGGATACATTTAGTGATTGATTTTAAATTATATACCACCTAATCTTTATTGATTTCAGGGCAGTTTACAATCACATAAAAAAATACTGTCAAAAATTACTAACATCTATTAAAACTACAATACAACAACAGAATGTACAGTCCAGTTATATTGTAAATTGCTTCTGGATGCTTTATGGGATTCACAAATGAATGAATGAATGAATGAAGAATTAGAACCGGTAAACAAAAAAGACCCTTAAAGGCATGCCAAAGCAATAGCAGAGAAGTAACCCGTCAAGCTTTCTTGGGGAAGGCATTACACACAAGAGCCCAAAATGCCCTTCTGTCTGGTTACCATCCATCTCACCTCTAACAGTAGGGGCACCATGAGAAGGACATTGGTAGATGACCTCACAAACAGATGCTGTTGTTGGTTTTATCATCTTATATGACAGGGAGAAATTGTGCATGTAAATCGTCCATCTAAATCAGCCTTTCCCAGCCACCTGGTGCCCTCCAGTTGTTTGGCACGACACCTCCCATCATGTCAAGAGCCACCTTCTGGGAGGAAGGCCAGGATATAAATTTAATAAATAAATAAATAAATAGATGATGGGAGTAGTAGCCCAGTACAGTTGGCGGGTACCTGGTTAAGAAAAGTTAATCTAAGTCATGAAATGGGCTACAAATGAAATTAAAAAAATAAGGTAATAAAAATTTAACAAATGTGTTTGTGTGTGTGTGTGTGTGTGCATGTCACAGACCCTCTTTGTTTAGGGTGCCATTTGCTCTAGCCTCAGTCCCAGTTAATCTAGCACTTTTGCTGGACAATCTCAATGGGTCTCAATGGGGCTTGTGTCAGACCAGTACCCATTCATCATGAATATGAGAGCTGACGACAAGATAGCAGTGCTTGGTAAATTCTGAACCAGTTCTCTAAAACGGATGTTTAAGGATAGAAATCCTTTCAAAGATAAATAGGAGTTCGTGGTGCATCAGTGTAGTACTACCTAGAACTGTTTTCTCTCTTCTTTCTGGTGGTGGTGATGTTAAACTCTGTTGCTAACCTGTGATGCCTCCAGACGTTGTTGGACTTCAGCTCCCATTAGCCCGAGCCAGCATAGCCAAGGGTCAGGGATGACGGGAGTTGCAGTTCAATAATATGTGGAGGGGCATGGATTAGCCACTCCTGCCTTGGGCTACATCCAGTGATAGGTTTTCATGATGTTAACTCAGCACTTGTGCACTAAATTAGTCATGTAGGAAGACAACAATGTGGGCACATACAAAATCCATACATAAACCTAACTCAGGAGATAATTTTGCCCTAATATCAGCCACCAAAAAGAGTACCAAGCAGCCAAGCCTGCTGCAGAATCTAATTGGATGTACCACTGCTGATCCTGGTGTGTGTATGTTTGTGTATTCAATCAAGATATGCTGCTCAACAACATCTCGGCCACATCTGAGAGAGAGAGGAAGCTCAAAATAATCCTGTGGGGGGGAAGGAAAGGGGGGGCACAGTGACCAATGACATCAGACAAAGATGGTGAGTGACAACACTTCCTCCAGGTAACAATGGTGATTACATCTGACTTGAGAGAATTCCGCAGGAAAAGGGAAACGATTTGGACTGCTGCTTTTCTCTGCATGAATGTTTGGACTCTTTTAATAGTATGGACATCCATAAAGGAGGAAATTGAATAAGACAAAGAAGATGAGACGCTAGCTGTTGCATGTGTATCAATGACAAGTGTCTGGTTTGGCAGGTTTAGGTCCATCACAGAAGTAACCCAGAGAGACAAGTAGGTCTTCGCTCAGAGAATGTAGGGCTGTGCATACATGAATGGTTCATCGGGCTCAAGTGCAGTTCCATCTCTGTTTTTTCAGTCTGGGTACACATGCCAGGTAGTTAGCCAGGATCCACAGCCATCTCTGAGTTTCTTCTAATTAATTGGGTTTTGATGCGGTTTACCCAAGCTAGCTTCGCTTTGACTTGGAAATCAGTGTATGGCAAATCCCACGTGTGTACATTGGAAATGTTTGCTGGGAGTGGTCCTAAATCTCTGGGTGAAACTTCCAGAATAGCGGTAATGAGGTAAAAAAAAGGGGGGGAGGTGAATGCACACAGGTAAATAAACACCTTTGTGCATACACAAATGATGGGAGTATGGTGGTGATTTTCTGGGTGAAGACAGGGAGACAAAATAAGCCAGGTAATATGCATTGGGCTAATGTGCACCCCCACTCTGTGTTCATCCATTGGTGTGTACACAGGCCAGGAGATTTCAGTACATATCAAACCATGCTGAATTGAAATGCGGTGACTGAGCTAAAGAAAAAATGGCCCTGCTGTGTTTTAAGCCAGCAATGTATACATGCCCTAAATGTATTGTTATGAGCATGGGGGTTGGGATGGATGATTCCTGTGGATCCCCTTTCCAGCCTCTGATTTAGAATCCTGTGCCTTGGAATGAGGAACTCTCTGCTGGTCAAATGAGTCTTTTGTTAACCAAATAGATTGGCCAGGTAAGATAATGGGCCGATCAGTTGCCTAGCAATGGTGAATGGGCCAGGGAGACCCTTTTGTCATTGAAACTTTTCAGGAGAGCATTCCCCCCCCCTCCTGGAGCCGAGCAGAGGCTTGTAGTTTGAGTGTGTTCCAGAGAACAGCTGGGGCTGCAGGCGGGCAGAGAAGCAATCTCTCTGCACCATGGCATTTGAGGTGCCTCCTGTAACCCTGATGGAAAAACTGCTAGACTGCTGATACCTTGAACCCCTCCATCCTTGAGCTCAGGTTGGAATGTGTGTAAATAAACAAACCATATTTCATAAAGACACCGCAGTCTCCGCTGACCTTCTTCCCAAAGGAAACCAAACCCTGGAGGAGCGCAGGGACCCCTGAAATCTCACTGCTTGGAGATTGGGGAGGCGTGCAACAGTATCTGTCTAACCCTCATCCCTGGTTGCAGTTACCTCTAGGCTTAAGGAAAGGTTAGATAAGCACAAAACAGTCTCCTCTCTTTGCTATTTATGGCTCCCATTCTGAAACCTTTAATGATGAAATATCTACACAAGTTATCTTACGATCTTTGTGCCTTGAAGGTTTCGAGTAGCACCTGCTGTTTAAGCACACTTCCTCATTCCATATAAGGGCTGCAGGAAACACTTTAGCTTCACCCTGAGATGCAGAGGTGCAGCTGAAGTGACGATAGTTTCTCTAGGCTAAAATGTGGGCATTTCTTTCTACAGAGCCAGAAAGCAACAAAGGAAAACTTGTTGTGTTTGCTTTCTTCTTTGAGAAAATTGGCACCACCCTTTCACATGACTTTTCAAAGACTCATGGAGAAGAGGGAAATGTTGAACATCCAATGTGGTGTAGTGATTTGAGTTGGGCTAGGACCTGGGAATTTAGATCCCCACTCAGCCATGGAGCTCACTGGGGCCAACTCCCACAGGGTTGTCGTGAGGATAAAATGGAGAAAGGGGAGAACCAAGCATTCCATCTTGAGCTCCATGGAGAAAGAGTGGAATATAAATGTAGTAATGAATGACAATAAATAAAGCAAACGTATGACTTAGGTTGTTTCCATATTGTCCCTTTCCTCCAGAACTGATGTAAATTGGCTTATTTAGTTTTTATGGAGAATCCAGAATGGAGAAACCAAATGCCATCATTGCTAACCTGGTATAGTCCATTTTTTCTGAATATCTATGGTGAAACTACCCTAGGCATACCCTTGGAATACTCAGTATAGTTCCAGTCACTGCACCTCAAAAAGGTTATCATAGAGCTGGAAAAGGTTCAGAAAGGGACAGCCAAAATGATCAAGGGGGCTTGACCTCATAGGGCAACTCCCCTATGAGGAAAGCCTACAAAGTTGGGGGCTTTTTAGTTTAGAAAAAAAGGCAAGTAAGAAGAGATATGGTAGAGCTGTGTAAAATGATGCATGGTGTGGAAAAAGTGGATAGAGAGAAGTTTTTCTACCTCTCTTTTAATATTTGTCCTCAAGGAATAACCCCACACATCTTTTGTAGGTAAGCAAAGAATGAAATCATGAAATGTGGAACACAGTGCCATGAAATGTGCTGAAAAGAGTTTCTAAAACAACAGAGGGCTCAAACATGCCGCCAAGATGTAAACACAGCTGGGTGTTGCTTCTATTTACAACATTGAAATGCAGTGGGAAATAGGAGTGGGAGTGAAGTAATTGGTTGTACTTTCCAAACAAGGGGCAATGTAGTACTCAGCACCACTCCCAACCCTGAAGCTATGTGGACCCTTGGGCAAGACAGCACTCAGGTCATCACCTAAGGCAGTTATCCCATATAGATCACTCTTGGCAATCTCATGAGCACATGGTGTGCACACATCATAGGGAAATGCAACTGAAATAGTCATACCTACATGGGAAAGGGTTCACTGAGGAGAAGTCTTTTGCTTTTAGCAGGACTAGAGCGCAAGATGAAATCTGAACATAATGCATAATGTGACACATTATTTTTCCCATGTGTAGACATTGCATTATCTCATAGCAGAGGCATTTTAGTTGGGGAAATCACTTTTGTAAGTTCTGTTCTTCAGAGCAGGTTGTTCTTGTAAGAGGATGATGATGACTGATGATTTTAATTATGGTTTCTCTTTCCCCTTCACTGTGTTTATTGCTTTTCTTAGAGCTTATTGGTTAGGCGGTCAACCATTGTGACTGGATTTGCATACTTATGTTTCTCTCTGCTGTGCTCTCATCTCTTTGCCTTAGGGTTATTTATTTATTCATCGTGCTTGTGGTTGAAATCCAAAACCTCAGTCCTTTCTGAGGCTGTGCCAAATAGGCTGTTTGTTTTGTATACTGACTAATACAATGAATGCACTGAATTATGTGCTTCATGGTGAAAACCAGGCCACAGGGAGATGGGGGGGTCATCCCACTCAGAGGTCTCCCACCCAAAGTTTGGCATCTCCTTCCTCTGTGAAGCTTCTGGACTCAATAAAAATCTCTGAGGAGCATTCAGTGTCAACTCAGAACTTTGTGAGGCCATGGTCAGCTGTCCTACTCTCTTAAAAGTTCGGGAAAGTTTCACAGATGTATTATTACCAGACTGTGTGTGTGAAGTGGTTCCTGGTGTTAGAACAGAGCTGCATCTGCTCCCATAGAGTTGGATGTGCACATTCTTAGACCACTTACATATTTCCTGCTCATTTTACCTAGTTGTGATGAGGGAGAGGGAAACACGTGCAGCATCTCTGGATGGTTTGGTTTTGTACTTTAATGCAGAGCTTGGAAATAATTAGTTACAAGCAACAAATTACTTGTAATTCATTACTTTTTTGAGGAACAAGTGGGTAATTCCTTTACATTTTGATTGCAATAGAATGAGGAGTAATTTTATTACCTTTGTGGAATAATTGTAATGTTTCCAGCATGGATAAAGGAGGAGAAGGAGGCAACAGCAGAATGGAGATAAAAAAACTGTGGAGGTGAAAGATGACGTGTGTGTGTGTGTGTGTGTGTGTGTGTGTGTGTGTACTGTGTTTGCACTTGGCACACAAAGTGGCCTCCACTATCCTCTCTGGCTACTGTGCTGCATTTGCAGTATTTTAACTTTTTTGTATTTCAGGGGAAAATGTTTGCTTGAGTGAGTGTCCCTTAGTTGGTGGCAGGGCAGGGTCAGGGAGGTGGTTAAGTGAGAGAGATTATGCTGGTTGGCTGAGGGGGGAGGGTTGCACTTGGTCTGATGTGCAAAGTTCTGAGTACTAGCCTCTGCCTCCCTCCCCACCTCCCTTACCAGCGGAGATACCACCATTGCTATCTTACGGATAAAAAGAATTACTTTCTACCTCTGTATGTGTGTGTTTATTTTTAATGTTGTTTTAGGCTGCTTAGATGTGCAGCAGAGAAGGCCAGCACTTTGTAGGCATTTTTTTTAAAAAAGAAATTGAAATGTAATTGTAGTGATTACGCCGAGAAAAAGTAATCAGTTACTTTCAGAGCAATTGTAATTGTAACGGTAATTACTACTTTTTTGGGCCATGTAATTGTAACTATAATTTATTACTTTTTAAAAGTAATCTTCTGAGCTCTGCTTTAATGCTCCGGAGTTGATTGGACCTTTCTCCAATTGGATTGGATTGGATTGGACCTTTCTTAATCCTTTCTCTGGAGACCATTTTTCTGATCAATATAGTTCTGCCTTTTCATTGCTTTCCAATTTATGGGGAGAAAAATACTGGGGTCCCACTATGAGAAGAAAAACAGCTGGGGAAACTTTTTGATAGAAAATCTCTGGTGGTGAAAGGCTTAAATAAATACTCCTACTCTTGGCTCCACTCAGATCACATTCGAAGTTGTGCTGTAGCTTCATTAAAAAAAATCAAATGTGAGAAGACAGGCTACATATATCCACACTTAGTTTGGCCCTTAGTATCAAAGAATTTGCTGAATACTTTCAACTGGGATGAGCAGATTCATGGTTTTGCCTCTAATACCACAATGTGACCTATTAGGTTTCACTCCAAGCTCCACTATCTGACTCACCCAAATCCTCCCACACTGCAACTCTGTCTTGTGAAAAGCCACCTGGCTCTGCCCCGTCCTGTCCTCAGGATTCCAGATTCTGGGGAAAACTTTGTTTTTATACAACTATATACGTAAAGGTCCCCTCCTTACAGACATTTGTACTTATGGACATCAGGGGTTTGTGTGTGGAGTGTGGAATGTCAAGAGCAGGGTTACTCAGCGAAGCTCTGCTCTTTTCTCGGGTGTTGTTCAGCACCTGAGTGAAAAACACCTGAATAGGGCTTCAGTGGCTCCTGGTCACTTGCCTTAAAGCCTTAAACACTGCTGACATTAATTTTTAAATACCAAATTATTTCTGAGACCAAAATTATCTTGGTAACCAACCAAGGAATGCTTTGTCTAGGGATGGGTGAATCTGTCAATTTTGGTTCTCATTTTTTCACCGTTCTGCTGAACATCAGTTTGCTTTTAGAAAAAGGTAGTCATGAAAATTCATCAGCATTTTAGTGTGAATTTGTCCTCATGTACGGTTTTTAAATGCAATTTTGCCTAATATACACATTTTTGAAAAATATTTTTACTAATGCATTTTCGTATGTTATTTTTACTAATATATGCATTTTATGCACATTTTAGCATGTACATTCTTGTACCCATTACTTGGCTTGAGAACTGCATTACAAAATTCAAAGAAATACAAATTTCAAAGCATGGCTGTGTTTCAGTTCATGGACTGTTTTGGAATGTGCAAATTTGCTAGGTTAGCCTTTAAATGAGAACTGAATTTAATTTCTCCCCTCTCCCAATTTTATTTTAAAACATAGGAGTTTGTCCAGCTCAGGAAATAATAGGAAAATGTCCATGCAATGATGCAACTGAATAGAATATATGAAAATCATGTAATTTTCGGACCTTGCCTTTTTTTTTTTGGCAATGTGCTTTCTTTTAATATATTTCATTTGATTTTAGATGTCTTGGGAGCCTTAAAAGTTAGCTGAAATAATAATGCAAATATTTGTGGCTGAGACCATTGGTACTTACAAGTGAATCATGTTTTCATTGGAATATATAGTATAACGCTTTCCAGCATTACTGCTGAAAGAAATATTGGATGTAACCGATTCATGGTGGGTTTTTTTGAGTAACACTTCATATGTTCTGTCATGTTATCAACGGCAGTGGAATGATTCTAGTAAAATGTGGATTTGAAATATATGGATTAGTTGTGAAAGATAATAGTTCTTCCAGCAGAAATAATGACAGTGAACTTGCTGGAGTAAATATCTGCCACTCAATATTTTATTAGCAGTAATTCAAACTGACCAGCATTCATTCTTGAGTAATACACACACTAAAAATTACATGGGAACAAAGCAGGGACAGATGAACACATGAGCAAAACAGCAGTTTATTCAGAGGAAAAGTACATGTGGTGATTTTTAAAAACACAGGTACGGGTGATTTGGGCAGCTTACTTGCAGAAGTTTGGTTTGGAGGGCAGATGCTAGAAGTAATCCAGAGCTGGGCTGCGTACACACTATACATTTAAAGCACATTTAAAATATTGTTTTTATTTATTGGATTTCTATCCTGCCCTTCACCCTGAAGGAGCCCTGGACAGCAAACATAAACAAAACAAGAGAAAGATAAAAACATTAAAAGAAGTTAAAACATTCCAAAACACTATGACAGTTAAAAAATATTCTAAAACACAGTTAGACAATATTGTAAAACACAGTTTAAAAACTTCTAAAACATGTTTTTTAAACCTTTTTTTAATCAGTGATATAAAGCACATCTCTTCCCCACAAGAATACTGGGAACTATAGTTTGTTAAGAGTGCTGGGAATTGTAACTCTGTAAGGGTTCCCAGGAGTCTTTGGGGAGGAAAATGTGCTTTAAGTGTGTGGTGTGTATGCAGATCTAGATAAGAAATAGAAAAAGGAGAAATTAGAGCTGAGTGAAAAAGGCCTCCACAATTCCCCACCATATTTGGGGGAGACAAAATAGGGGCAGAAAAAGGAGGTGGGATATTCTAATAGCTTGCAGGGTGAGGATTTTCAGGGCATTTCCCAGAAATCTCCTTTCAGGAAAAAATCAACTCAGTTAATACTGGACAAAACTATATTGTTAATTTCTATTGGTGGATGAAAGAATGTGGAAGAGGACTGGAAGGAGTAGGGCAGGCTCTAAAGGGTGGCGAGGTTGGGCCCTGGCTGAGAGCTCCATGGCCCAGAGGGGCCCCTGAAGGACCCCTCTTTAGGGTGGGGAAGTAGAGCTCTGCTTCTGCGATCCACAGCAGAATCACTGCCTCAGATAGCACCGCCCACCCGTTCCCTCGCTCTGCCTACCTTTCCTGTGTTTTGCGGCTGCGTGCGCAGTACTGCCCTTAACCAAGATGGTGGCTGAAGTTTCCCTAAGAGGCTGAAGTGTCTGCCGCCATCTTGGTTGATGACAGCCCTGTGTGTGCGTAGCACACATAAGTTCCTTCAACCAAAATGACGGTGGAGGCTTCAGCCCCTTAGGGAAACCTCAGCTGCCATCTTGGTTAAGGGCAGCGCTGTGCCAGCAGCTGCAAAACACAGGACAGAAAGATAGGCAGAGCGAGGGAACGGGTGGGAGGTGCGATCTGTGGTAGCGTGTGCCAGGGCCCGGGGCAGGCTGGAGCCGGCCCTGGGAAGGAGAAGAGCCAATCCCATTGCTCGCTTCAACAGGATTAGCCCTGGATCTGCACTTAGCTCCACTTTATTCATGAGCAGTGAAATCTGGGGGCCTGTTTCACCAAGTAACTGTGTGTGTGTGCATGTGACATTCTTAAATAATTCAGGGGGAACCTAGAAAAAATAATTCTCAGAAAATTTTTCAGATTTCCCTCCGCCCTGCCCACCCGCCCAAGTATGTCTCAGCTCCAAAACTATCTCAGTATGGGGAGGAATTCTAGCTCCTGGTTTGAAGTCAGTTATACTATGGCAGCTTTCACACTACACTTTATTTTGTTATTCTGACAATTTCTTACCTGGTAATTTGCACATTATATTTGATCTTTCACACAATGTACAAGCCAGTTGTGGAATTCTAGTGGAATATAGTGTGTGTTTAGTGCAAATTTTTGAAATAAATACTACCAGACACAATCCGTTTGCAAGCTTAGGAACCTGGAAAATCACAGGAATTATTTGCTAGCTGCAGCTGCTCATGTGACAGGCATCCCACCATGCAGGGCGTTCTCACCCTTTAGGTTCAGTTTTTTGGTTTTTTTGCCTGATGAAAATTGCACCAGTATTCTGGCATGGGTGTGGGTAGCAGCAGCATTTTTCACTCACACCCCTGTGTCTATACAACTAAAAAAAAGTCAGATGCTAAAGGGAGAGGGGTTGCATGGCAACAGGATGAGATCTTAGACCTCCTACACAGTGGGGAATTACAGTGCACATGTTTGGTAATGGTTGAGAGACAAGACATTCATTGCAACCATGTGAAAGACATTTGTGTGAAATGCTGGTATATCGGCTGAAAAAGCTGCTGTTCCTTAATGCAGCATGTGCTGCAGTGTGAAATGAATTTTAGAAATCAGGACGTAAGTGCTACCATTTTAATCTGTTGAACTAATGCAATAACCCTCATGTCTGAACGCAGCGTATGAAAGAGATGTCACTGGATTCTCTCATTCAGAGATCTCTTTTTATGCACATCTGACAATTGAAGAGATGGGGTTGATTTTGAGGAATGGTTTGCCAGACAAGTATTATGCCTCCATTAACAATAAAGGTTTTTGTGGCATCCTCCCAGCTCTTCACCAAATATGGGTCAGAATCAAGATCCCAGCAGTAGAAAATAAAGAGTACACTCAAGAAATATTTATTTATTTATTTATTTATTTCATTTCATTTATAAACCGCCCATAGCTAATAGCTCTCTGGGCAGTGTACAAAACAGGATAAAATATAGGAATATTACAATAAAATAAAGAGTCTTGGTGGTGTACCAAGCACCGGAGTCATGTAAACCTGGTACTTTGTGTGTTTATTAATTTATTTAATTAAAAAGATTTCTTATCCACTTAATATTTAAAATATTTAAAAATATTTAAACATCTCAAAGTGGTATACAAAAAGAACATAATAACAGTATCCTAAAATAGTAAAACAGAATGATAAAAAACAGGAGCAATTGTATTGTGTCCAAAAGTTGTGTTTTCAGAGACACTATGCATGATTGGCTATATTGAGTTTGTTGATGTAGTTTATTTTAGAAATTGGTTTCCACACCTAACCACATATAGAAAAAAAGATGTATTAGAATGCTACCTAGCTTTAATTACAACTGTCAAGGAAGAGCAACAGCAGTTTTTTCTTAGTACCTTATCATTGAAATTGCCATCCTAAGGCCTTGAGATGGATGAATACAAGATTGCATTACCTTAAAAATGCTAGCAGTCATTTGATTGCTAGAATGCTTTGTTGCACAAGGTTGTCCATGATCCGTCCTCCTCCTTGGTCCCAATAGCTTGGAGTCTGCATCTTTGCCCAGCGTATCCCATACAAAGTTGGAAATATGTGGCAACTAAATTGTCTAAAATAGGGATAGAGAATGTGTGACCTTCCAGATGTTGCTGAACTCCAACTCCTATCAGTCTCAGCCACCATGACCAACGGCCAGGAATGATGGGAGCTGTAGTTCAGCAACATTTGGAGAGCCATAGGCAAAATGTAATGGCAAATTCAGAAGTGCAAGGTCCCCCTAGGAACCAATAAGCATGAAAGGGAAGAGTATTAGCAACTGAAAAGAGTCTTCTCAGTGACTGACTCACCTTCTTTCACTCTGATTAGCTCTAATCAGCATGAAAAGACAAGGAAGCATATTAGAATAGTCACTCTTCTCAGTGACTAACACATTCCCCTTTCATGCTGATTGGCTTGTAGGATGCTGGAGACATTGAGACCCTGCTCCCCAAAACATAAGGGGTCTAAGACCATCCAAGATGCTGGACGACTACACCCTTGGCTACAGGATCCCCATTCCTGTCCTAAAATATGGAGTTTTGCAAGAATAGGGTCTTTGAAACCATACAATCTCTGAATAGGAAGTTACATCAGTATATGAAATAACTGAATACTATGAACACTAGTAGGGTAGCATAAATACTCCTCCACAGAATCGTTGTGGGTGGTGATACCGTGCCCCAGGAGGGACTTAATACTGGGAACGATCTATCGTCCCCCTGATCAAAATGCTCAGGGAGACCTTGAGATGAGATATGAAATTGAGGAAGCATCCAAACTAGGAAATGTGGTAGTAATGGGTGACTTCAACTACCCGGACATAGACTGGCTGCATATGTGTTCCAGTCATGACAAAGAAGCAAAGTTTCTAGATATTCTAAATGACTATTCCCTAGATCAGTTGGTCATGGAACCGACCAGAGGGACGGCAACCCTGGACTTAATCCTCAGTGGGGACCGGGACCTGGTGCGAGATGTAAGTGTTGTTGAACCGATTGGGAGCAGTGACCACAGTGCTATTAAATTAAACATACATGTAACTGGCCAATTGCCAAGAAAATCCAACACGGTCACATTTGACTTCAAAAGAGGAAACTTCACAAAAATGAGGGGATTGGTAAAAAGAAAGCTGAAAAACAAAGTCCAGAGGGTCACATCACTTGAAAATGCTTGGAGGTTGTTTAAAAACACTATATTAGAAGCTCAACTGGAGTGCATACTGCAGATCAGAAAAGGTACCGCCAGGGCCAAGAAGATACCAGCATGGTTAACGAGCAAAGTCAAGGAAGCTCTTAGAGGCAAAATGTCTTCCTTCAGAAAATGGAAGTCTTGTCCAAATGAAGAAAATAAAAAAAGAACACAAACTCTGGCAAAAGAAATGCAAGAAGACAATAAGGGATGCTAAAAAAGAATTTGAGGAGCACATTGCTAAGAACATAAAAACCAACCAAAAAAATTCTATAAATACATTCAAAGCAGGAGACCATCTAGGGAGGTGATTGGACCCTTGAATGATAAGGGAGTCAAAGGTGTACTAAAGAACGATAAGGAGATTGCAGAGAAGCTAAATGAATTTTTTGCATCTGTCTTCACAGTGGAAGATATAGGGCAGATCTCTGAACCTGAACTAACATTTGCAGGAAGGGATTCTGAGGAACTGAGACAAATAGTGGTAACGAGAGAGGAAGTTCTAGGCCTAATAGACAATATAAAAACTGACAAATCACCGGGCCCGGATGGCATCCACCCGAGAGTTCTCAAAGAACTCAAAGGTGAAATTGCTGATCTGCTAACTAAAATAGGTAACTTGTCCCTCGGGTCCTCCTCCGTGCCTGAGGACTGGAAAGTGGCAAATGTAACGCCAATATTCAAAAAGGGATCCAGAGGGGATCCCGGAAATTACAGGCCAGTTAGCTTAACTTCTGTCCCTGGAAAACTGGTAGAAAGTATTATTAAAGCTAGATTAACTAAGCACATAGAAGAACAAGCCTTGCTGAAGCAGAGCCAGCATGGCTTCTGCAAGGGAAAGTCCTGTCTCAGTAACCTATTAGAATTCTTTGAGAGTGTCAACAAGCATATAGATAGAGGTGATCCAGTGGACATAGTGTACTTAGACTTTCAAAAAGCGTTTGACAAGGTACCTCACCAAAGACTTCTGAGGAAGCTTAGCAGTCATGGAATAAGAGGAGAGGTCCTCTTGTGGATAAGGAATTGGTTAAGAAGCAGAAAGCAGAGAGTAGGAATAAACGGACTGTTCTCCCAATGGAGGGCTGTAGAAAGTGGAGTCCCTCAAGGAACGGTATTGGGACCTGTACTTTTCAACTTGTTCATTAATGACCTAGAATTAGGAGTGAGCAGTGAAGTGGCCAAGTTTGCTGATGATACTAAATTGTTCAGGGTTGTTAAAACAAAAAGGGATTGCGAAGAGCTCCAAAAAGACCTCTCCAAACTGAGTGAATGGGCAGAAAAATGGCAAATGCAATTCAATATAAACAAGTGTAAAATTATGCATATTGGAGCAAAAAATCTTAATTTCACATATACGCTCATGGGGTCTGAACTGGCGGTGACCGACCAGGAGAGAGACCTCGGGGTTGTGGTGGACAGCACGATGAAAATGTCGACCCAGTGTGCGGCAGCTGTGAAAAAGGCAAATTCCATGCTAGCAATAATTAGGAAAGGTATTGAAAATAAAACAGCCGATATCATAATGCCGTTGTATAAATCTATGGTGCGACCGCATTTGGAATACTGTGTACAGTTCTGGTTGCCTCATCTCAGAAAGGATATTATAGAGTTGGAAAAGGTTCAGAAGAGGGCAACCAGAATGATCAAGGGGATGGAGCGACTCCCTTACGAGGAAAGGTTGCAGCATTTGGGGCTTTTTAGTTTAGAGAAAAGGCGGGTCAGAGGAGACATGATAGAAGTGTATAAAATTATGCATGGCATTGAGAAAGTGGATAGAGAAAAGTTCTTCTCCCTCTCTCATAATACTAGAACTCGTGGACATTCAAAGAAGCTGAATGTTGGAAGATTCAGGACAGACAAAAGGAAGTACTTCTTTACTCAGCGCATAGTTAAACTATGGAATTCGCTCCCACAAGATGCAGTAATGGCCACCAGCTTGGATGGCTTTAAAAGAAGATTAGACAAATTCATGGAGGACAGGGCTATCAATGGCTACTAGCCATGATGGCTGTGCTCTGCCACCAGAGGCAGCATGCTTCTGAAAACCAGTTGCCGGAAGCCTCAGGAGGGGAGAGTGTTCTTGCACTCGGGTCCTGCTTGCGGGCTTCCCCCAGGCCCCTGGTTGGCCACTGTGAGAACAGGATGCTGGACTAGATGGGCCACTGGCCTGATCCAGCAGGCTCTTCTTATGTTCTTATGTTCTTATTTATTTCATTAATTGTGAAAGGTAAACTAGAGTGCATTCTTTCTTTCTTTCTGTCTGTCTGTCTTTTGTACCCTGTCTTTCCATCACCACAGACCCTCAAGGCAACTTACAAACATTTAAGAAATCTATAGTAAAACCTCAACTAAAACAACCCAATGAATGACAGAGAGCTGTGGTCGTTGCACCATTTCCCCCTGTACATCTAGTTTGCTGACCTTACAATAGTTCCCTCTACAGCACATCCAAATATACAATGGCAAGTCTAGTTTTCAAACGTCTGTGTATGTTTATCATCCATGTGGTTGGCTGTCATTCCTGCTTATTTTCCCCCAGCATTGCAAAACCCTGACTGCTAGTTGCAATCCTTACAATAGGACAGTTTTTAATGGGTTGACATCACGATAATGCCTGTTACCATGTTGCACAATTTGATTAAACATGTGGTCTTATGACTGGAGTCAACAGGAAAGTCTACAGTTCTCTGCTCCATGCCATTTTCCAAGCAGTTTTGTGACAATGTTTTTACTATGGTTAGTGTTGTCTTTGCAGAAATCTTGATTATTTGGATCTAATTTTTCATGCAAGCCATCTTTATTTTAATGACTATGTGGCTTCCCAGTATGCGAGTGTGCCATGGGGAGCCTAGGCTCACATGCTTCCTCCTCTGGTGGGAGGTTGGAACAAACCGTGATTTCTTGCTACTCTGGAATATGGGAAACCTTGCTTTGCTTTGCTTTGTTCAGGTATCAAAACCAGGATATGAAACCATGTTCTGAGCCTGAAGCTCTCAACTTCCTCTTCCTGTGTGCAAAGGAGGAAGAGATAGGAGGGGGTATTGTGTGAGCCTGAATTTCACAGCAATGTGTTCTGATAACGGGAAATCATAGAGCAACAGAGTTGTTGCCTGAGAGTTCTACTCCACCACCATTTTATGGCCCCCCTCACAAGCACCTTGACTCAAAAGATCCCATTGTGTCTGGGAAGGTCAGCTGGAAAGGAACTAACAAACAAGAGCAAAGTGCACCTGGAAGTTCCTACTGAAATACTCTATTGAAATAGACAAGAAAGTATCCCCACTCTCTATATACTAGTGTGCGACCTCCTGAAAGCATTAAGCCTCAATCTTCCTCAGCTTCCTCATCTAATCAAAGCAATAGTGTACCACCTACTGCTTGGCTATGAAGATCCCTGAGATTTCAAGAAGTACTCTCTCCATCACCTACCAGGGCCTGTACCAGATTGCAGCAAGGTCTCGAAGGCAGTGGCAGTGGCACTTCCTCTGTCGGGGACTTAAATAGGCCCAGCTACATCAGTACGCTAGCCTGATGGTAAGCATGTGCACACATTATGCTGACATGGCAACTTGGGAAGTGGAGCAGCCAGTCCGCACCAACAGCAGAAGGGGGTGTTGCCCAGGAGGGTGGCTCCTGCTCTGTGATCTGTGCCAGCATTGTGTCGCAGGCTGCAGACTCAGTGACCTGATGCTAACAGGAACTAGACCCACCCAACCCCAGCAGCAAGGGCCCCTTGCAGCCACAAGGGCCAGTGCCCAACCTGGCCACTCACTGGTGCCGAGCCTTCCTAAAGCCTCTACCTCATTCCTTTTAAAAGCAGGAGAATACCACTTGGGGGGGGAGACCTGGAAATTGGGATTCCAGGACCACTTTGCTCTTTTCTGAGGCTTTTGTCATCCTAGATGTAAATTCTGATTCAGTTCTTTACCCATGCCATTACTTATTGTATCCAAAATGGCAACCATCACACACAGGAGGGATTAGCAGACTCAGGGGAACCTCAAGATTTACAGAAATGCACATACTATACAAAAAGATATTTAAGAAAAAAATACCTTGGGATGGGACTGAGCATGCTCAGTGAGCAAGCACAGAATGTTGACTGAATGGTGGATTTTTTTTTTAATGGGGAAAGGTGGCAGGGGAGGAGGGGGAATGGGATGGTGGTTGGAATCCTGAACAGAGAACAGTCCACACTGAAACATTTTGTTGCAGGGATCATTTGTCTAAGCCTATAACTGATTTTCAAACTCCTGCACTCAGCAAGTCTACTGAGTCCTCTGCAGGCCTCCTGAACCTCCTAAGGGCTGGTTCACACTGAGGTTTAGTATGAGTCTGGTGCTACTTGTATCCCCATTAAATTTGCATGGTTTACATGATGTTGCAGGCAAAGAGAAGGAAGGACACAGTTTTCCCCTTTAAATCTGCATTAAACCAATTTGGGGATAATCCGAAGTGAATGAAAACCCATCTCTGCTTCACTGCATTCCTCTGTGTACGCACTTTGCTTCAATGTTTTTTGCTGGGCAGGTTTTGCTCGCTTTCAGATACTCCCCTTTCTCTGCCCACTAAACTCTCCACAAGTTGTATTTTGTTTCTGGAGTCTTAAGAAGTCACTTTGGACTGCTCTGTCCTCCCGCATTTGCTACAGCCTTCTTTCCTCCCTCTTTCCCCCCTTAAGTTCCTCCCCTCCCCTTGCTCTTTGAAACAATTGAGAAGGAATGCAAAGGAAGTCAATGTGACAGAAGTTGCATGCACACACACACACACACACACACGAGAGAGAGAGAGAGAGAGAGAGAGAGAGAGAGAGAGAGAGAGAGAGAGAGAGAGAGAGAGTTCATTTTTTAAAAAGGGGGGTTTACTGATCAAATCAGTTTTGTGTCAATTGCACCCCAAGCTCTCTGACTTCTGCTGGGAGGGGTGTGCAATTGACAAGAAACAATGAAACTGACAAAAAAACCCTTCCTTTCTCTATTAGCAAGATCGATATTCTGGAGGGACTAAGCATGTAAAACAGAGGGCAGGGGCATGAAACAGCAACACGAATCCTTCCCAGAGGTATACCGACTAGTGTGAATGGGAAACAGCAGATGTGAAGGTGAAGTGTGAACCTTGCAGATCTATCTTGATGGCAACAGCTGCGTCTTTCATTCGACATTCAGCTCCCGTGTGAATGAGCCCTAAGTGTCCTTTGTCATTTTTATTGGCAGATGTTCTGCCACACTAAGACTGCATACATTTAAAGTGCATTTAAAGCACATGACTTCCTCCAAAGAATCCTAGGAACTATCTTTTACCCCACACAGAGCTATAATTGCCATTAACAAACGACACTTCCCAGGACTCTTTGGGGGACCTGGGAAGGGGAAGTCATGTGTTTTGAATATATGGTGTTGCTATGCAGCCTAAGGTTTTGGAAGTCTCAGCTGGGTGGTCATTCTGGCACCTCTGAAACCCAGCTGATTCCAGCTCTGGTTATACCTGCTGCTACAAACATAGCCTGACATTACCTGGAATCTTAGATTTGAATGCTCATTTGCTTCATTTCCAGTTCCAGTGGACTCTGCCTGATAAATGGCAAAGGAACGTCTGTTCTTTTCTCTTCACTTTGGGTTTACCCTGACATGAAGGAGTTCTACATTCCCTCCCTGTATTTTGAAGACAGCATAAGGAAGGAACTTCTGTCAGTGTTTCAGTTTCCACTGCTTGTTCTACCTCTTCCAAAGCCAAAGCAATTTCTGTAGCCCGCTTGACAGCATCTCTTTTCATTCTCATCCCCCCCAATCTCTGGGGCAGCTTTCACAAATGATGTTGTTGATGACAACCTATACTTATATCGTCATCCCATAATACAGGTTCTCTGGGCAGCTCATAACAGACATGCAACTATTTAAATACAACATAAAATAATAAAAATGTTTAAAAACTAACACTACTTAGTTTTAAAACAAAGCGGTCCAGACCATATACTGTTTAAAAGGTGTGCTTGAACAATGATCTTCACTTGGTGTTGGAAAGACACCAAAGATGATGCCAGGCAAACCTCTCTGGAAATGCTGTTCCATAACAGGACTGTCATGACTCATGACCAAAAAGGCACTAGCCCTAGTGGTTACCTGTCTCACTTTGCTTGGTGGAGATATTTGGATCAGGGACTCTGAAGTTGTTCTTGAGGTTTAGGTACATATGGGGTAAGGTGGCCTTTCAGATAACCTGGCCCTAACCAGCTTAGGGCTTTGAAGGTTTCAATTCACCATTACTAAATCACCATTTTGTTTACTTTCTTAACAAAACTCAGCTTCTGGGAAGCTCTGAACTCATCTCCCCTGCTCTCCAAGTATCTTACAGAGGCACACCATTTCTCAGATGTTGAGTCAAAGTTATGCAGGCCGTCCTTCTACATATTTAGTAAACATGCTGGTATCTGGGCCAACTCTACTGGATAGACAGTAGCCTATCCCTGGCAAAGTACAGCCAGGGTCATAGTGGGAAACAGTTTTGTTAGCACATTACATTTAAATTCCCTCCAAATAATTTGTGTTCTAGCAGAGCTAATTCCCTGAACATGAAGAAGTACTTTGCAGATGTGTATAGATGTGCATGTCCCAAACAAGTATAGCAATACAGCAGGAAGCATGGTTGTACTTGTGGAACAGCCATAGCTCAGTGGTAGAGCACCTGCTTTGCATGCAGAAGGTCCCAGGTTCAATCCCTGACATCTCCGGTAGGGCTGATAAAGATTCCCTGTCTAAAACCCTGGACAGCTGCTGCCAGTTAGTATACTGAGCTAGAGAGACCAGTGGTTTGACTTGGCATAAAATAGCTTCTTATGTTTCCTATTATGATTGAACTTGGCCAATGTCTAGTTCACTTTGAACTGAATCAGTTGCAGAACCAAAATTACTTGTAATTCATGACTCAGAGTATTATTACTATTATTACTGGACTTATTAGTTGCTTTTTCCCCCACAAAAAAGTGACCCTAAGCAATTTGCGAAATAGTATAAAGCTTAATACCAGTATAAAACAAAAACAAAAACCTAAAAACACATCCACGCATATACAAAAGTTAGGTCTAACAGTAGAAATATATTTTCTTTGTTTCTCAGCCTGAGCTGGCTCAAGATACTTTCTCACACCAAACTGTGTTCTAGTAGTCTCTTTCATAAGGATGGGAAACCTGTGGCCCTCCAGAAATCTTTAACTCCCATTGGCCCCAGGCAGCATGGCCAATAATCGGGGAAGATGGGTTTTGGACCCCAACAACATCTGCAGAGCCACAGGTTCCCCTTTCCCGCTCAATGGCATTGCAAAGGATCTGTGTTCCGGCACCTTGTCTGACATTGCTGGGGATACATCACATGGAATGCACATGGTGTCTTGGGTTCATCTAAACATCTTCTGCCCAAAGCAAATGCTTGGGTTGCTTATACTGCTTGATCAGCCTTATTCTCAGATAGCTATTTGCCCTCTGGTTTGGTTTCTTGAGTAAATCTTTCTTCTGACAACCATAAGATGACAACTATAGTTATTCTTTAGGTGGAAGCTATTGCATAAATCACACTTTGATGCCAGAACCTGTTTCCCTGAAGTATTGTCTTGGCTTAGCTAGTACATATTTTAGTTGATGCCAGATTTTAAATCTATTTGGATCTCTCTCTCTCTCTGACTCATCACAAATGTTTTCCATTATATTTAGAAGACATACTCTTCATTTCTAAGCTGCTAAGTCAATCACATTAATCATTTCCAGTGGTTTTCTTTCTTTTCACAACATCCCACCACTTCCGGCCCCGACAAAGGTACAATGTTGAATTTTGTTTCCTACTCTTATCATTTCAGTCTTCCGCTATGAATCATCATGGTGTGATACCCATGGAAGAGAACATCTCACTCAATCAGAGTTAGTGTCTATTGTATTGTAGAGCTTAGGTTCATATCATGAAAAGACCTGCTCAAACAGGAACTTTAAACTGATCAATCAAAACATCTTGGACATAAATGATGACAGAATTTCCTTTCCAGGGGGCCAGTTTGGAACAGTGGGGAATTGAGACAGTGTCTAGAGCAGCCTGCGCCAACATGGGTGCCCTTCAGATGTTTTGGACTACAATTCCCACCAGCCTCAAGGACTCATGGGAGTTGTCATCCAAAACATTTGGAGGGCACCAGGTTGCCGAAGGCTGGTGTAGAGCATTTGATTTGAATATGGGCTCACTCAGGTGGCGGACATACCATATATTTAAATCACATTTAAAGTGTACCCCCCACAGGAATCTTGGGAACTGTAGTTTGTTAAGGGCCCTGGGAATTGTAGCTGACAGTTGTTAGAATTATTTCAGTGTGGAATAACTCAGCATGTTTTCAAGATGGGAGATATACTAGCTACCAAGTCACTTAGTGAGGCTTATGCTCCAGTCCAGACCCATAGCTATGGGAGTGTATGGGACACCATTCCCCTCTCTGAATATCCACCTCCCCCCCCTTTTAAAAAAGAAACTTCGGTTAAACCCCTTAACTTCATGAAATGCAAGGGACATTGTACAAGCAGAATTCTACCCACTTGTCCTGCAAGGGATGTGGAGGGGAATCTCCAAGAGGCTCTGGATCCTGAATTAGTTAACCCCTTACTGAATGAGCTAATGCTTATATGTGCTGTTCTGTTAACTGCTATTCCTTGCTACTGTTCTTGATGGTATTGCCCCTTGCCATCTCTCCCTACAGCCAGCGTAATAGCTGCTGCAGGAATGGTTTGAGAGCTTAGAATTTCAGCAGTAGTGCCTTAAATGCTCATAGCTATTCTTAACTCATTGGTGCCAGTTCCAGAAGCGGTGAGACTGGGTCAGGGTATGTATGTAGAGATGGACAAATCTGTCAGTTTCAGTTCTCCAAGTTTCTCATTTTTCCATTCTTAAAGTCAGTTGTTCACATTTCCCCCAAAATTTACATTTTTTTAAAAAAAAATCCTCATGAAAATTCACCAACATTTTAAAACACATTTCTCTAGATAATCATATTTTTGTATGCAGTTTTAACTAATATACACATTTTTGCAAGCTCCCCTAATATAATGCATTTTTGTATGCTATTTCCCTTAACATCAACATTTTTATGCACACTTTCCCCTAATATATGCGCATTTGTGTACATTGGGCTGGAGCACTGCATTGCAAAATTCAGAAAGGGACAAATTTCAAAGGACGGTTGTGTTTTGGTTTGCATATTGTTTGGAAAATGTGAATTTGGTAGGTTCGCATTTCAGTGTCACCTGAATCTAATTTCTCCACCATCTCTATATGTCTGTGGCAGATATAGAATTGGGGGATTATTCCAGGCATTGTTTTGTGGCTCCTGCACGAAACCAACAACATCCTTGCACATAATGACGTAACGAAGGTAACTTTTATTATAGCAGTACAAATTCAGTGGCTAGGAAAGAGCAGAATCTAGCCCAGGTGTTCTTACAAGGCAAAGGAGTAGCAACAATAAGCGTGGTTCAGGAGCAAGGGCCAGTGTTAATGAGTCTGAGATTCGTAGCAAGAGTTCCAAGACTGCATGGGAGCTGCAAAGTTGTTCCAATGAGTTTCCCTGCCTACCCATCAAGTTGTTAAGGGAGATGGAGAATGCCCAACTAGTTGGAAAAGTCCCTGTCCCTGTGGGCATTCCTGCCTGCAGGCAGGCAATCTACCGAGGGTATCCAATATCTTCTTTTCTCCTCATGCAGCACCTCTCCCTGGGAGAGAGTGCTGCACTCACCTCTCCCTCTGAATCTTCCTGCTCTATCAGAGCAGGTCGCACCTCTGAGCCCTCCTCATCCTCCACAGATCCAGGTATGTCTGGGGCCACAGGAAGGGGTTTGTGAAGAGGGCTCTGCTGCATAGTCTCATCCCTCCTTTCCTCCCATGCTGAGCCTCCATCCTCTAGTGTCTCCCACTCCTGGTCTGAATCAGAGTGCTCTGACAGAACCATGACAAGCATCAAAACAAGATTCTTCTTATGCTTCACACAATTTCTTGCACTTTTTCTTTGCATGATTAGTAACACCTCTCCCCTGTCCACAGTTTTCTTCCTTTTGGCAAAGTGATGATCAGCAAAGCCAAAACACTTCCCCCCCCCACTTATTCATTACTCTCTCTGATAAAAAGCTTGGGTGGAGAGTGACAACAGAACTGTAGCCAACGTGGGCCACTGAGAAATAAGGGGAAGTAGCAGCATGCTCAGGGCCTTGGAAGCTACAGAAGTAAAACTATGAAAATGGAAACAGACTGCCTTCAAGTCGATTCCGACTTATGGCGACCCTATGAATAGGGTTTTCATGGTAAGTGCTATTCAGAGGTGGTTTACCATTGCCTTCCTCTGAGGCTGAGATGCAGTGACTGGCCCAAGGTCACCCAGTGAGCTTCATGGCTGTGTGGGGATTTGAATCCTGGTCTCCCAGGTCATAGTCCAACACTCTAACCACTATATATATCTTTAAATAAAACCTACGGGGAAACCTGCCCCCTAAAACATCCCAATGAAGAATGGGTGTGTTTAGTAGCCACTAAGTGTTGAGTGTCACGTTGGAAAAGGATAATGGAAAACAGGGGTGAGGGTGGAATGGCGCGTCCTGGAGGAGGGCATGGCTGGCTGGTTAGAATCCTGAACAATAGCAGTCCTTTTAGAAGGTGAGGATACACTGCAACATGTGAATGTTAGCTTAAAACTCTACAAACTGAAGTTTGAGATATCACAGAGACTTTGGACAGTGAGATAATTAATTCCCAAGAATGAAGGGCGGCTTCTTGTGCTCACCCAAGTGTCAATGTCCAGATGCCCTTCTAATGTTTTTTAAAAAATATTTTTAATGGCACATTTAACAAAGAACAAAAGAGAGAGGGAGAGAGAAAGGAAGGGGGGAAACTCCCCATAAACTCACATTCAGAAAACAATAACCATCAATACATTCTTAAACATATAAACTGATATAAGCCTTCAAAATGCCCAGATAGGTATCCACACCAAGCTGACTTTTATAAGAAATGTGTTCAAATGTAGCAAGGACAGTGATGATATCAGACCATTGCATAATAAACATTGGGTGTTTGTCCTCCCAGGCTTGAAGTATAAATCTCTTAGGAACCATAAGGGCTCACAAAATCCACGTTTGTTATCCTGCCATTAGTCCCAATACCACAGGAATTTAATTTAAAATGATATGAACATGCTTATGTTTGAACCCAGGGCCAGCCCTACCATTAGACAGAGCAAAATGACAACAGGAGGCCCCCATCGGTTCCTCCTGAGCTGTCTGTCTTCTGTTGTAGGACAGAACCATTTATACTACATGCCTGTCTTGCACTTCTTAAGTTACCCTGCTGCCCTCAGGTACAGTGGAGAACACTGTCCTGTCCCTAGTATTTGAAATAAAACACAGCTGCAAATCCACTTGACTTCTGTATGTGAGCTTTTTGGGGATGGGTGTGTGTGAATGGGTGAGGACATCTTGCCTTCATCTCAAAACATTTAGGGTTGCCCTAGTTTGCACCAAATATGGTGTAATGTTACAAGTTTTATTCAGTAAGCTGCCTTTGTGTTATGTATAGTCCCATGATATAGTCCCATCAAATCTCATTTTTTAGTACTAATTTGTACACACAATTTGTTACCTAGTCCTCAGGACTGTCAAAGGACCCCACCATATCCCATTCCCATCTTTGCCACCTGGCTTAGAGGACTCAGACTCTATAATGATCATAGAACGTCAAGCTATGTAGTGAACATATCCAGATGCTGTCCATTTAAGTGAGTTAGAAAGGATGAAGTTTCACTGGAACTTCCTGTTGAACTGCCATTGCTGCTTAGTGAAAGTTTGGCACAGAGCAGCAAAAGTTCAGTTCCCTGCCGCTGTGACAAACACAAATGGAAATATGCTAAGCAGATTCTTCCTAAGTTTTAGTCTTATTTGAAAGTTTAAAAAAATAAAATAACATATTGTCCAGTCTCCAATTGCTCCCCCCCCAACTGAGATTTATTTTATTCACATTTTCTGTAGGGCTGTGATATCTGATTCCCCATGTGTGCGAAAAACAGGACTTCACTTGCTGCTACTGAGCATGCTAAGCAGAGTGGAGAAACTGATAAAGTTGACGTTTAGTTGTTGCATTGGCCAAGACATCTTCAGAGAGTGGCAAAGTGGAGCATTTGCTCAGCTCCAGGGCCATCAAAGGGACCCCCTCCAAAAGAGCACCACCATTCTCATTTGCACAGAGCACCTAGGAAGCTGCCTTTATACTGAGTCACACATCATTGGTCTATTTCAGCCTTCACAAATACCGGCTGGGGCCAATGGGAGCAGTCAACCATCAACATCTGGAGAGCACCATGTTGGTGAAGGCTGGTCTATCTGAGCCAGCATTGCCAGAGGTTGTCAGAGGCACTAGGTAGCTGTAGAACAAAGATCTTCTTTAAGGATTCCATGTGAAGATGAGAAAGGAGCCCAAGAAGGCGAGGAAGCAGAAAGTATATAATGGATACCATATCTAGGGCTGTGGTTGGCTTGGGGGTTACCACAGTTGCTGTTCCTGCAGCAGCTAGGGTCCTGGGTTTTAATACAGTTGGAATCGCAGCTGGATCAGAATATACAGCCCCCACTATTGTCAGTGATGGAGGAGGGGACACTGGGAGTGCTGTTGTCACGCTGTAGTCAGTTGGTGCTGCAGGGGTGTCAACTATGGCAACAGCTGCAGCATCAGTTGGAGAAGAACTGCTGGATGTCTTGGGGAATCTCCAGGCCCCCTCAGAAGCCACTTTCAGCTTTTTGAGGCCCCAAGCAGCGCTTCTCAAACAGTGGGCTGTGATGCACCAGAGGACCTTGGACAACTTTCAAGTGCGGCTCAGTGCCACATCCTGTCCATTGCCTCTTCTCTTCCTGGTCCCATCCCCCTACTGTGCCATAATCTTGTGGTTGGACAAATGCCAGCACCAGCCACTTCTTGCATGCTGCCTAAATGTGGCCACAGCAGCAAAGGCAGGGTGGTGTTGTGTACCAGACTCCCAGATGGATTAGATATCAATAGTAAGGAAGGGAGCTGCTGGTTCCTCCCTTTTTGATTGCATTCCGACAGAATAGCAGGCAGTTCCTTCCCATATTCGATTGTTTCCCACTATCTCCCACTGTTTTCATCCCACCGTGGAAGACAGCAAGAGATTGCCTGACAGTCATTAGCAGCTTTTATTTTGCCTGATCCTCCCCCTCCTCCCCTCCAGCCATGGGAGAAAGCAAGAGCTCACCTGCAGGCTCTTTGGCATTGTTTCCTCACGAGGCCGAGGGAATTTCTTTGCTGTTGCTGCTTAAAAGGAAAGTGGCTTAAGATAAGGGGAAGAGGGGGGAAAGACATGTTCACATTCCCAGATGCTGCAGGGAAGACCCTCTTTCCTCCAGCTGCTGCTTCTCCTGTATTGATTAATTCTCTCCTCCTGTCCTAAGTTGAGGCTTTCCTCTAGTATTTTTTTTAATATATAAAAAGGGACATCCCTTCCAAAGCTATACACCCTCCTCCCAACACCCATGCCATCTTTCTTCAGTAAAAAAAGTACAACCGAGGACAGAGGCTTTCAGTCAGGAGAATTGAAAAGTCGCCATGGAGAAAGGATTGCACCTCCAGGTCTTTCCCTCAAGATCCATTTCTTTGGACTTCTCCTGTGCCCATCCTTCTTCTCACCCACATTTATTTATTTATGTTTTGGCTACTGTAAATTGTAAATTGTATTGTTTTATTGATGCATTTTGAAGTATTTTGATGTATTGATGTATTTGGGGTCCCCGGGGTGGGCTAATTTCTTTATATTGTTTTAAAATTGTCTATTGATGGCCCTGTACTGCCGCTTTTTAAAATGGTTATTGTTGACTGCACTGTATTTTATTATGTATTGTATTATTATGTATTGTTGAATTTAATGTTGTACGTCGCCTAGAGTGGTTTCAGCCAGATAGGCGACACAAAAATTAAATTTATTATTATTATTATTATTATTTATTTATTGATGTATTTTTATATTTGTGTTTTTTTGTAAGCCGCCTTGAGGGCCTTTTGGCCGAAAGGCGGGCTAGAAATAAACAACAACAATAATAATAATTGAAAATGTGTGTGTGCATGCATGCACACATGCAAGGAGACAAGTTAAAACACAATTCTGTTCTGCTGCGTTGGCGAGAGCTCATCCATTTGTGTTGTTTATTATTTCCTTTGATTATTGGAATGTTTTTGCTGCAATTTTATTGTCCCCCCCAATAAGGTTTTAATGTTGATATTTAAATAGCACCTTACTATGAAAGGATAACAATAAACATATGGCATTGGAAAATGGTGTGCCAAACCTAGTGGCTGATATCGGAGCCATTGACTTCTGCTTACTCAGTCAATGGAGGAGTAGACAGCAGGCAGAAAGCATTGCAATTGCCACCAAGACCTTTCCTTCTTAAGAACTGACTGATTTTCAGGGGTATTCTTCATGTGAAATGGATGCTCTTCTCTGGAAGCAAGCTGCTGCCACCCCCCTCAGAAACTTACATTCTTTGCATGTGAGAGATGGGTAAGGTTAGGTCAGTATGGGGTATAATAATGTGGGTGTTGAGCTGACACACAGATGGCTTTTTGGCTGTTAACACACATTTTAATGATATATACTAGGGAGCTGCCTTCTCCCAAGTCAGACCACTGGTGTAGCTCAGCACTGTGTCAAGAAGGGCAGGCTAAATGAAAGGTTTCTGAACTCTGGAAATCTGCTTGACAAATGCGGTAATGAGCCTCCTTTTAGCCAAGTGGAACAGCTGGTAAAAATAAAACATACCTGCAAAGAAAATGACTTTTAAACAAGAAATGGCAGCAACAAGAATGTAAATGGATCAGATATTATGGTCATAGGGGAACAATGTGGATGGGTGAAACTATACATTAGTACTACTGCATGGGTTAGGAAGTGATTGATTTTACTGCATGGATGATCTGGAGCAGGGGGGGGGCAGTCTGGTACTCATGCATGTGCATGTGCCCTCAGAGGCCTTTCCTGGCTCTTCCCCCTGCTGAGATGAGAATTGAAAGAAGCATTGTGAAGTGTGCTTAGTGTTGCATGCAGAGCTTGGAAAAGACACTTTTTTTGAACTACAACTCCCATCAGCCCCAGCCAGTAGGGCCACTGGATTGGGCTGATGGGAGTTGTAGATCAAAAAAGTAACTTTTCCATGCTCTGTGTTGCAGTATATGGGTGGTGCCCACAAGAAATATGCCCATGGGACCAAAAAGACTGGCAACCCCTGGTCTACCTGACTCATAGTTGTTCTCCAGGTGTTTTAGACAGGGGTCTCTCCCAGTCCTACCTGGAGATGCCAGGGATTGAACCTGCATGCAAATCAGGTGCTCTGCCACTGAGCTACAGCTCTTCATTAAGATCCCATTTCCCTAACCAGGAATTTTGGAGACACTCTCCAGCTGCAGAATTCTTTTAGTGCAAAACTATACATTACTGTACCCTGCAACATTCCAGAAAAATAGAGATGCTCTTGTATCTCCCCTCCCCAACTCCTGTCCCAAACCTCGATCCCCTTGTACAATGTTGAACCGCTGTGTGTCGTATTCTGTTACACTCCAATAACCTGTTCTGTGCTGATTTAAAAACTAAAAGCAAGGCTGGTAGAAGACATTTTGCTGCCACACACAGAAGGTGACTGGATTGGCCATTTGAGCTTTACTTTAACCTTGGTGGTGGCCATAGTTTCCTCTACCAGATCTAAGGGCAGCAGCCTAGCTTAGGGGGTGCAAGGCACTGCATGGCACACCCAGCACTGTCCACCAACAGAAGAGAACAGCTGGGGAGGAATAATTGGATACTGCCACCGCCGCTCCACATCCTCACCAGCATTCACTGCCTTAATGGTAAGGCTGGCCCGGGCTCTCAGAGGGTATTCATTCTTAAGGTTAAATGTATGCTAGGAAAAAACCATACATTGTTCTATGGTTTGTTATCAAAATGTACTTCACCAGCCTGTTAGACAGCAGGCTGTGTACTGTTCATCCCCTTCCTGTTCATGCATTGCCATGCATGTGCATTAAAGACAAAATGCATCTACTCCTGCCTCCCTTGCTCCTTATCTGTTCAGATTACAGTTACATTTGTCTGTGTGCAACTACAGCTTTGTAGGTTACAATTGGGTACAACTGAATATGTGCAGGGTGGAGATCAGGGTCACACATGCATACTTTCTAATGCGCTTAGACTCTGATGGACACACACAGTAGAAGATCTGATCAATGTGAGAGGTGAGAAGGTGCAATCATGATCTGATCTGCCCCCTCCACGCATACATTGTATCTACTTGGACCACCGACACAGGTCCATTTGACAACCTGCACAGGTCTATATAATTTGGTCCTGAAGCAGTGAGATTTAGAAGAAATGGAGGGCAGGCAGCAGCCCTGTAGCCAGCCTTCCTTTTTAAGTGGAGTGGCCACATCTAGATGGGGCATTTGGGGGGGAAACACAGAGCACCAGCCAATTCCCCCTCCTACTAGTGAAGAGGATGTGAAAGACAGGGGAAGAGAAAGGCAGCGACCTTTCCCCTCACTCCTCCATGCAGACAGTGTAACTTATATAACCGGCTCTGTAAAGGTCAAGTTAACAGAAAACTTAGTATGAACACCAGGAATTAAATCTGGAGTATATTTGTTTCATAAGAAAAAATAATATTAAGGATTCAGTGAACAAGGGGATATCAAAAGGCATTAACTCATCCTTGAGAGTCCCTCCTTCTAGTCTTGTTCCTGACCTTTAGATCTTTCTTCCTGTTGGACTATCAAGGGACAATTTTTAAATTGGTTGCTATATAAAGGACTAAGTGATTGGAAACTAATTGTGGAAAGCAATTGGATTTTTTTTTTTACTGGTTGCTGGGTTGATTTTTCTGCCCAGAAACCATGGAAGTCCAAATGCTGAACTCTACACATTGGGAAAATAAGAAATTAAGCCACATTAGGAAAATCAGATATTAGAGTTACAGCCTAGGACTAGGTGGCCACCCAGCCCCAGCCAGCTAACTGTAATGTGCAAGCAGTGTTTCTGTTTCTCTAGGGTTGTTTTCATCCTTTGCCATCAAGAACCCAAGGAAAAATAGCCGCTATGGTTGTGAGTATAGTGAGTGCTTTAAAAGTGTAACTTAGGGTTGATGTTCTTTCAGATCATTTTAAACTATCTCTTTATTTCACTCATAGCAGTAAGCACACAATCCTGCTCTACTCATCAGAGTAACTGCAGAATAAACAAACACTTCTGATTACAGGCAAAGAAACATGCTTCTTTATTGCTGGCTGGGTACAGAAAACAACTGAAATTGAAACAGAAAAGCAGAGCGAAGGACAGTCCAAGGGGTGGAGTCTAACTGCACCCATAACACAAAGTTCTATTTCACTCTTAATGGGTCATATTACTATACAGGCTGCTTTTCAGAATCACTTAGGGTGATTGTGATCATGAAAAATCCACCTTCACTTAAGAAAACTCTTGAGAGAGCAGACTTTTGAGGGTTCTTCCAGATTAGTTTTTTGTTGTGCACTTACCCTGCCTTATTCACTGAATTTTTCAAAGGGTCTTATTCATACATTGTTCCTGTTCTTAAAACTACCTGTCATTCTTTAAATGGGGTTGTCATTGCCTGTCATGTCACAAATAAAAGGGTCATTTTTTAAAAAAAATCCATGGGAGGAGCACAGCTCAGTGGGGGTGGCAGGCAGATATGCACTGGATTCTATAACACATTGTTCTGTAGAGCATTCCATCTACAAGGAAGTTACAGCTGAAAAAGGGACTTTTCTTCCAGATGTCTTGGAAGAAATGGATGTTTTCCCCCCACCTACAAAAAATACTGCAAGCACACATGAGTCAGAGTAACTTACCTAAGGCTTTCTGAATGTCATCCAACTAAACTTTCCTTGCCCCTAAAATGTATAGGTATAGAATTGACAGAATTCATCTAATATGTATACCTGTTCCATGTGCTTTAGAGTCTCCTGTAATCGAACAGCACATTTATTCATGATCTGAGGATCAACTCAGAGCATTCTTACATAACCTAGAGCTTGCACTAGCTGCAGCAGCACAGCCACCAGCGTGTTCAGAGGCAATATCCAGAAAAGTTACAATCCTATACCCACTTAGCTGGTAATGAGTGTCACTGACCTACAAAGTCTTTAAGACTTATTATTGTTGCTGTCATTTCCTGGCTTTAATAATTCCAAGCCAAATTGCTTGCAAACTGAAAATGCTGTGGATAGAGGTTTAGCAGTTGGGAAATCACATGACATGCCTGTCCTTGGAAATAACTCAAAATCATCCAAAGGGCTGGGGAAAAGCAAGAAAGGTTAAGTAGGAGATGCATAAGTGATAATTTTATATGTTCTCTTTTGTTTGTTGCAGTGGATATGAAGAAGCTGGAACATAACTAGAATGTGGAGGAGAATGGTGGGAGAGGGAATGTGACTCTACAAGCTACAACCCGAGTCTTCTGAATTCTTCTAATGAAACTAGGAGTTAGAAATAAGTGTTTCTCCCCCTGCCATAGAGACTAATCCACAGATGAAATCCACAACTTGCCATTGACTTGACCTTCAAGTCAATTTTTAGCCAGTTCAATAAGCAAATATTTGGTAAAGTAGTCAGTGTCGATTCCTTAATGATTTTAATCTATGGCTTTATGTTATGTTGTTTTTAAATTGCTTTTTAAAAATGTGTTTTGAGATTTGTATATATGTTTTTAATGTTTTTAATTGTTGTAAACCACCCAGAGAGCTTCGGCTATGGGGCGGTGTACAAATGCAATAAATAAATAAATAAATAATGACTAGATTACATAGCCATTTAGTAGAAAATTAGATGTAAACAAGTTACGAGCCAAAATTCACAATCAGCTGCTTTATGTTTATATCTGGCTCAGGAATAAAGAACTAAGAAAACACAATTAAACATGTTTAAACATGGGCTACAACATTAGGGTTGCAATCCTAGACTCACTGATTAAGTTCCACTGAACACAATGGGACATGCTTCTGAGTAAAAATATCCAGGATTGCACTGTAAAGCAGGAATAACTAACCAGTTGCTGGACTGCAACCCATCATCCTTAACCGTTGGCCACCCTGACTAGGGCTGATGAGAATTGGCATCCAGCAACATCTGGAGGACCACGGTGTAGCCACCTCCTCCTATAAAGGATCTGCAACAGAATAAGCATATTTCCTTTAAACATCCCACAGTTTGGGCAATTCCTTGGGATGAAAGCTGTGGAGACTAATTTGCCAGTCGCCCCTGCATCCATGTCTGGGCAACTGATGCCATAGCTTCTAGCCCAGGAGGAAGTGCCACATCTGCACTTGTCTCTTCACAGCCAAACATATTGCAGGTGTGGGACATGCTGGACCCTCTTACTGTTACTGCGACTGCTAGCCATGCCCCTCTCGTCATGTGTTTGGTGAGGGTGAAAAGGGCCTTTTTCAGACTGATGTATCTGCAAGGGTTGGAATAGAAGTTGTTGTAAGCAAGCCTAGAATTGTATGTTCTCTGGAAGGTATCTGCCAGGTTTTAGTATATTTTGCCCTGATTTGTAGATTTGATTAAATGTTTGCATTTATACTTTAAATTGGTGGTGGTGGGGTTGCCTTTATTTTTAATAATATGTTAACTGCTACAGAACCATTTGGGGAAGGTTGATTTCTGAGATTTTTCCTTTTCTCCCCCTCCCCAAAAGAATGCCACTTGCAGGATTCTTTCTGAATGTCCACCTTCTAGCTGTTGTCACTGCTAATGGTAAGCCCCATTCTTAAGAAACCGCTGGAGAATTTCTCATTTCTCTTGAGGAATTCAGTTAAATGGTCCCCCTAATTTCCTTACCCAACAAATAGGCTGGAGGATTTCAAGTAGCTCTAGATAAAATGGCACTGACAACTACTGGGCAGATAATATCACCAACGTGAAAAGCAAAACCACGTCAGCGCTTCTCCAAGTAATTTCCTTTTTTGTACATTTTTTAAATTTATATTTTTCAATAAACAACCATTCCCAAAGCCAAAACACATGTACAGAATCTTTGTTATATTCATTTGGCTCTCAGTCACAGAAAGCGAATGTTAGTGCCTCAAGAACCTTCCAAACAAATAAATGCTTTTTCTCCTTTTTGGCTACAGTTTGCTGACTGCAGCCTGGAGACTTTGGTTGACATCCAGGTTCCCACTCTTGGTAGTGAGATCAGACAAGAGCAAGATTTATGTGCAAACAGTGCAATGACATGACGACTTTGATTTCAGAAACATTCCCTGTATTTAGCAATGTACATGTTAGGACAAACCTGATTGATGTTGCATAGATGAAATGATGACAGAAGAGGGAAGAACTTATTTAGAACTTCCAATAGCCCATATGATGTGGAACAATTCCAAGCAGCATAATAAAAAAAGAGAAGAATGTAAAGAGATGATCCATCCTTTCCTTTTATAACACTTCTGGGGAACTTTATCAGATTGAGACTGAGGGCCACATTTCTCCTGGGCAGCTTTCCAGGGGCGACATGAGTGGGGCCAGAGGTAAAGATGGGCAGAGTAACCAATGCAAATTTGACCTTTGAACACTAGGTTAGTTTTACATACACTTAGACACTCCTCTCTGTCCTTTATCCAGGCAAGAGGCACAATCAGAGTTCAAGGACACATTCCAGCCAGGCAAAAGCATTCAATGAGGGAACAAAACAGGGCCAGTGAAGGATGTGGTCTGGGAAGAGGGGGCATGGCTGAGGAGGAGATGTAACCTTGGGAGAGTCCTGAGGGCCAGACGGAGGCATGGAGGGCAGCATTTGGCACTGAGCCTGAGGTTTGGGACTCCTGTTCTATAAGGGTTCCTGAATCAACAGAAATACTTTCATGGTCTTGGTATTCTGAACTAATGTTGATGTGAATGAACACAGCATTTACACCAGGGGTGTAGTTGTGCAGGATCTCAGGGGGTCTTAGACTCCTTACTTTCTTAGGAGCAGGTTCCCAGCAGGCTCCTTATGTCTCCAGCATCCTACAAGCCAATAAGCATGAAAGGGGAGTGTGTTAGCCACTGAGAAGGGTCTTCTAACATGCTTCCTTGTCCTTTCCAACTGATTGGAGCCTATCCGAGTGAAAGGAGGTAAGTCAGTCACTGAGAAGACTCTTCTCAAAGAGAACCAACAGGTTACACTCCTCTTGACTCTTCCCCCTTCCAAAAAAGGGTCACCAGTCAGAGTGGCCAAGGCAATGGCAAGGATCGCGAGAGCATGTGATAGGCACTGCACACAGTTTTTCCAATCAAATGAAATTTCAGCCTGTCTCTCAGTGCCAGAGCAAATGATGCAAAGAAATCCTGTAAGGAGTGTAGCTTATTGGCCCTCCTGTTGCCATACCAAAAACTTCCTAAGTCAGCGGCATCATCAGTTTCTCTTCTGCATTACAAGCAGCAGCCTGCTACATGGTTTTTTCCGCTCTGAAAACTGCATGACATTACATTTGCTTTTTTTAATGCAACTCTTCACAATACTTTTCAAGGAGATTTTGCTCTTGCACAAACACATACCACATAGCAGTTCCAGTTGTAACAGAAGTACCATCACTCTCCTCCTTCCCATTCCACCCCCGATGCTTGGTCTGTGTCCTACTTTTCCAGTGAGTTGTGTTAGTTGCTAGACATGCAAATAGGTCTGTGACATATAAGTGACAAATGGTACAATGGTTGCAGAACTTAAAAAGACGCTGAAGGCATAAAGCCACAGGAAATAAACTGGGGAAAATCACTTTTCATAGCAGTTCCTAAGGGGAAAGGGCATCTGCTGGCCTTGCTGAAACACAAGCTCAACGTTTCTATTCCCTCTTAGCTTTCAAAGGATACTTCATCCACCCATGCCACTAATCAGATCTGGCAGAGCAGACAGATTCATAGAGGTGCTCTCGCCAGGGTGGGTGAATATTGCAGTAATGGTTTCTCTCAATTTCTCATTTTTCCAATCTTAAGTTTCGTTCTCCACATTTCCATATCAGTTTGTGTGTATATATATATATATATATATATATATATATATATATATATATATATATATATATATATATAAAGGTCTCATGAAAATGAATCAGCATTTTAGTACAAATTTCTGCAAATGTACACTTTTGTATGCAATTTTCCCCACTCTAACACATTTTTGCAAGGCAATTTTTCATAACATGATGCATTTCTGTATGTTACGTTCACTGATATTTGCATTTTTATGCACTTTTACCCTCATACATGTATTTTTGTTACACTTTACTTGGTGGAGCACTGCTGCATTCGGAGAAGTGTGGACTTTGAAGGAAGGCTATGTTTTGCTTCACATAAGTGCAAATTTGGTAAGTTGGCCTTTAAATGTGAACTGAATCAAATGTCTCCCCCACCCCTAGCCCTCATCAGGGCAAGGTCAGGAAGCTCCAAGTTGGTGACACTGGCCCACAAGGTAAACACACACACTTGTGGGATTGCCACCAGTCTGGAGTTCCCCTGACTTTACTGCCAGCTCATCCCATCCCAAGTAAGCAGCAGCAATGCCAGGAGGGCACCACTGGCATGCCACTCTGCTTCCCTCCCTCTACCATTCACCACTGCTATGTGGAATACTGTTGAAAAGATTTTGTTGGCCTTGTCCTAAAATTTGGGTCTGGCTGATGATTCTTCTCCATTTCTTGACCGAGTAGATATGCATCACTGTTATGTATTGCAAAAGTCAGAAAGAAGCTCTCTAATCACCTAGGAACTTTCTCCTGAATCCTCAGTTCACCTCACTGATCAAGAACTATAGGCTTTAATTAATTACTCATTTCAGAAGGATAAAAGCCTTCTAGCGTCACGTAGCGTTTAAACACTCCATTATTGTCTTTTAGAAAATTGTGATGATTTATTGTGGTTTACTATGTCCCTTTGTTTGCACTGGGCCCTTTCTGCATCTGAAATGACTCACACTTATGATTTGCCCTCCACATTGTACGCATTTTGATTAGATCCAGCTTTTAAATCTCTTCGGGGTGGCTTCAGCTTGTTTTAATCATGCAGCTTCACTCCTGTGAAGCAGCATAAATAATACTCTTTGGAAGCAGCAAAATATTTACCAAGCAAGAGGGAAATGAACGGGAATTTAAGAAGAGAGAGAGGAAAAGAAATGTAGGAGCAGAGCTCTAAAGGGAATTAAGCTATAGACTCGCAGAGACTTAGACTGAAAGAAAAGGATTGGTAGTCCCTGTGGGAAAACAGAAGATTGGCCCATTCCCAGTGATCTTTGTTTTCTCCACAGATGGACAGATAGAGACAAAATTCTGTCTTCAACAAAACTTTTTAAATGTACAGGAGTTCCATCCTCTTTTGACTCAAGTCACCCCAAGTCAGAGATGGGGAACCTGTGGCCCTTCAGATGTTGTTGGACTCCAGCTGCCCTCAGTGCCAGCCAGGGCAGCCAGTCACCAAGGATAATGGGAACTGTAGTTCAGCAACACCTGGAGGGCCAGAGGTACCCTACCCAAGGCCTAAGCAGAGGCTGTTGACAGTATCATATCCTGACCACAAATCAAGACTTTTCTTTGAAATTGTGAAACATGTTGATGATTTCTCATGGAGCGGCAATAGAGAAAAAGGATTCCATCAGGGATGGAGACCAGTCTCAAAGTAGCTGGGCAGAGCAATCCAAATGTTGGGGAACCGGCGGAAGGGGGGCTGGAGGAGGAGGAGCCAGCGAAAAGCGCCGTGGGATCCTCCTCCTGCTCAGCAGCCACTGGCGTGGCTGAACGCTGGCTCCATTAGAAGCCATGCAAACAACACTTACTAAGGCCCAGAGAACTCAATAGAACTTACGTCTTAGATATGGTTTGGATTGTAAAGCTTGATTAGGGATCCTCTGCAAAGATATCCACATCCAAACAGGGTTGGCAACCCCTGGCTGGAATGCCCTGCCCCTATCTTTTAACATAGCTGCTCCAAATTATATAGCCACGAGGGTGGCTGTATACTATAGCCAGCATGGATTTTTCACATTCCGCAATGTTAAATTGAAAAGTAAGTGATACTGAATTCAATGGGGTTTACTTCAGGTATGTGGGATAGGCATTGCAGTTTTACCCCCAGAAAAGCAAGTAAATAAATAAGACCACATTACTCCAGTGCTGAAGGAGTTGAACGGGTTACCAGTTACTTTCCAGGCCCAATTCAAGGTATTGGTTTTGACCTTTAAAACCCTGCATGGTTTCTGCCCAGTCTATCTGAAGGAGCGCCTCCAGCATCATCAGTGTTGCCACCCAACAAGATCAGCCTCAAAAGACCTCCACTCTGTCCCACCAGTTAAATCAGCTAGACTGGTGAGAACTAGGGAGAGGGCTTTTTCAATCATGGCACCCATTCTATGGAATTCCCTCCCAAATGACATCCTCCATGCCCCCTCCATAATGAGTTTCCGACGGACCTTGAAAACCTGGCTCTTCAGGCAGGCCTTTGGGGTGGGTTAGGTTTTAGTGTTACTGTTGGAATTTTAAGGTTTTAATGTGAATTGTATGTTTTATGTTGTGCGTCACCCAGAGTGGCTGGAGAACCAGCCAGATGGGTGACTAATAAATTTAATAAATAAATAAATATAGGATTAAAGCTTCATATTGGGAAGGTTTTCAAAACAGTGTCCTCTTCAACAGCCCAGGAAAATTTAAACTTGTTTGACTCCTGCACACAAGAGAGAAAAAGACTGAAAGCTATATACTTACTCAATTTATGAGAGTTTTAGATAAAGAAGGAAAAAAGCAATTTTCTGGCATTGCAATGAGGTCTAAGCACTTCCTGCAGGTCAACAAATCACAGCCCTGACTTCATTTATTGGCTACAATCCTGAAAGGATGGGGTTAGAGCTACGAGCTGATTTAACAGTTGCAGGGGAGCTGCGGCTGACATTTTGGTGTATATCTCGTGAACCAGACCACCTAGAAACTTAATTTTTAAAAAAAATGAAAGTTGAGCATCCGGAGATTAAGGTGAGTCACCCAGAGAGGACTCCAAAAATCCAGAGTCTCTGGGTAAAAACTGGAGACCTGGCAACCCTAGTCTTTACCCATCTGCTCTGTTCTCACTGCCAATTGACCCTGCTACCTTTGACTTGTGCTAGTGTGAAATCTTTTACTGTTATAAAATTTTACTGCACAAGCTTGTTACTTTGTTATCAAAACACAATAAAAACTTTTTAAACAAGATAAACACGTTGCCCTTGCTGTAACTTCTTTCTCCTCCCCCAACTCCACTCACCATGCATCTGGATTACAGAAATAGTAACAGTCCACCATCAGTGCAATGTAAGAGATGTGATCCATTCCTTGTGCTAAGAAGCATGACTTAGGCTGCAATCCTACACCCATTTATCTGGAAAATGAGGAGGAAGTGAAAGATCTGTCAATTTCAGTTCTCTCCCTTTCACATTTTTCCAATCTTAAATTCAGTTCTCCACATTTCTGCAGCAATTTGCAAATTTCTTTTTAAAAAATCCTTATGAAGATTCTTCAACATTTTATTGCAAATTTCTCCAAATGACACATTCTTGTATGCAGTTTTGATTAATGTACACAGTTTTTACAAGCAAGTTCTTACTATAATGCATTTTGTATGTTATTTTCTCAAATATATTTATTTTTACACACAATTTCCCCTAATATATGTATTTTTGTAAACATTATTTAGTTGGCGAACTGCATCACAAAATTTGGATAAGTGTGAATTTCAAAGAATGGCTGTGTTTCAGTTCTCATATTGTTTTGGAAATTTGATAAATTCAGCTTTAAACGTGAACTGAATTGAATTTCTCCCTCATCCCTAAAAGTGAGGCTCAATGAATCTGATTTCTGAGCAGACTTGTATAGGATTAAGCTCTCAATGCATTAATCTTTGACTCTCTTTGTTACAAGCTTTGTTTTTAAAGGGACCAGGTATCTTCAAGTCTAGGGTTGACTCTTCTCTCTTTCTGCTTCTTTCAACATCCAACCTTCTTCATCCACTTTTTCTTAGCTTCTTGTTTCCTGCACTTTTTTTCCATCCAATTGCTCTGCTTTCACCAGAACCCTGTTTCTCCTTTGTTCTTATATCCATGACATTCCAGGCCTCCTTTCAGACTTTTCACCTCACTTCTCTATCATCTCTATACCTCTATGCTACTCCTCTTGATTTCTGTGGCATCACAGCATCTTGTGCACTGAGATATAAAAGCCTATCGCCCTAAATTGTGATTATTGCCTTATTCCATCAAAGGTGGGGGGAGTCCAGAGCTGACATTTAGGATTGCAATGGGAGAGATGCTGAAGGGTGGAAACTTCTTTTGGAAATTGGAACCCCAAAACTTAATGAGATGGTACTCAAATTAAGTCCACAGCCCAAATTAAGGGAGAGACATTTTCTTAAGGCCATAGATTCAACATTTAGTAGAGCCTCAATGACTGAATTTTGATATTGTAAAGCATTATTTATTGTTTTAAATTTACTATGGATACTAGTTCTGATCCTAATGTAATTTAACTAAAGGTTATATACATTGTGTGTCCCAATATCCTGATTGCCTTTTTTGAGCAAGAAAAGAGGAGATGTTGGGGAGTGACATGGCAAGGAGTGGGGAACTTAACTTATTCCTTTCCTGTTGCTGCTTCACCACTGATCTCTACTCAACTACCTTTCTCTCTCCACGAGGTTTCATACATATATGTCAAACACGTGTTGGAAACCTCCCTGGAAATAACAGCTTTCTCCTTTCCTCTGCCATATCTCTGCTCCCAGATGCTTGATTGTAAAGTGTTGTTTTGGATAGCATATGAAGAAAGTATATCACAGCTTGGTAGAAGTCTTTATAAGCCACCCACAAAGTTACCAGAACAGGTTTACATTGCTATTGAATTACATAGGATGAGGGACACAAGGTGGAGTCAGCTAATCAGATCCAAAATTAATGGCATTCATTTTTATCCTGGAAAGTGAGATAAATACATTTTAAAAGAAAACAGACATGCTTTATTTTATATTTTTAGTTGAACTAAAATATCATTTTTCAGATCCTTAGGGTAGTATAAACAATTTTCTGTTACATTTTCAGATATTAATTATATTAACTATACTATTACTATGTTACACAAACTACTTAAAACAACTAATTTTATATAAAGCAGTTTAGTCCCAGATAAAACAATAAGATTAACATACTTTAGTGTAAGCATGTGGGCCTTAGTGGTTCATGAAGAACCCCATAAATGGTTTTATGGCCTACTGGTAAAGCTAATTCATTTTGCATATCTGTGTGTGCATATGTAAGATAGAGTTGCCAGGTCCATGGCCTGAGATTGATCCTGTATCTTTAGGAGAAGAGAAGGTCAGCCAAGTGCAGGTGTTCTTGCAACTCTGTAATGGGAAAAACCACAAGGTGGAATTCTCCCTCCCCCCTCCCCTACTTTTAAAGATACAGAAGACCTCTTGGAGGCTGGGCCTGGCAAACAAGAGGTCTTTTGTATCTTTAAAAGTTGTGGAGGAGGAAGGGAGAATTCCACCTTGTGGTTTTTCCCATTACAGCGTTGCAAGAACACCTGCACTTGGCTGACTTTCTCTTCTCCTAAAGATACAGGATCAGTCTCAGGCCAAGAACCTGGCAACCCTACTAGGGAGTTTAAAGCATTATTATTTAATTATATTATGGTGTTTTATTATAATGTTATATAAATGTGGAGTCAGCCATTATGACTCCATATGAAATGTTTTGCTCCTTTGAACAAAACTGAACATCTACCTATAGAAAGCTCCACTCCTTGTGTAAAACCACAAACTTGCAGCATGGCTACAGTGGCTGGGTTATTATAGTTAAAAATGAGGCAGTTTGTACAGGAATAACTTTTTTTGGTTGCTGAGGTTTTAGTATCTCAAAAATAGATACTGCAACAATGAATTAGATTCAATGGTTAACACTACACGTGAAGAAAAACCCAGTGTTTATTGTAGGACTCCCTCTTTCCTCTGGATCACTAAGGCTGATTGGTGCCACCATTTTACAGTGTTTGTCACATAGACAGCCTCTCTGCTAAAAACCTGGTCCCAGGAACCCTGCTTATGAAAATGTCTTAACTGGAGGGACAGAAAGAAACTTCACGCAAGAGAGAGAATTTTACTCTATCTCTTCCTACCTGTCAATAACTTCTTTCCAGCTACAAGTACTGTGTCTTCCATATGTTGATTGCTTTTCTGCTTTTACACAGAAAACTTTCCACTGTGGAAAGAGACTCTTGTGCCCACCACTCCATGGGGAAATCCTTTCCCTTTGATTAAAGACTGGAACCCTGTCTCTTCCTCCTAATACCTTATTGGCTTGCCAAACTTTCCCTCCCTTAAATCCCTGTCATAAGTGCACCCCCAGTTTCACTGGAATGTTGTCTGCTATTTTTGAATTTAGGACTGTTCTCCTTCACATAGAATCTGAGTATAAAATTCCTTTAGCCTGAATATCAAATGTGTGACAGGATTACAGAAACCACATTATTTTATGTTGTTCTTTATGTTCAGTTCAGTTGCACAGAACATCCCAACACATTTAATTTAATGCATCCAAGCCAATGTGATTTATTTAGATTAAATTTAGATTCTGGAAAATATATCTAAAATATCCCAATAAATGTAATGCTTAAGTTTTAATTTCTGCTCTGACTGGTTAAGCTGCTGTGTAGAAAACTTCCCCTACCCACCTGGCTGCTCTTCTTTGCTACGGGAATAAACACAAAAGAGGAAAGGAAGAGCAAGCTGATGCCTCAGAGGGAACTGAAGTACTGGGCTGGCTTGCCCAACCCATCCACCCACATTTTTTCACCTTAGCTAGCACTATTTGTCACAGGGAACATGAAGATAAAGAGCTGGTGGCAACCTGTGCAAAAAGTAACTCACCACCTCATCCAATAAGGGTTCTTCCATCGAGTAGATAGACTGTGAAGAATGGCACAAGATTCAACTGGAAATTAAGGACCACCCACACATAGGTCATTAATTAATACTGTCATGAAATAAAACATCATTATTTATAACCCATCTTTTCTCTAAGGACCTCAAAGTGGCATATGCAGCATTTTATCCTCACAGTAGCCCTGTGAGATAGGTTAGGCTGAGAGATGGTGACTGGTCCAGGGTGAACTCCATAGCCAAGTGGGTATTTCTCCCCAGTTCTAGTCCAACACTCTAACCACTACACCACACTTACTCTTAATTAAAACATGTATATTAAAGCTGCTCAAAACAGTAGCTTTGTTTTTCACTGCTAATTGGTGGTGGTGGTTCTTCATTTCATCTTGTCTATTTTTTGTTTCAGCTGAACCTGGTTCAGGGGGAGGGTATCAGGAATGGGCCGGGGCAGCAGCCTGAAAGGAGTCAGGTGCTCGGAACTGGGTGTCAAGGCCAAAGAGCATTCAGGATTGAGAGTAAACCAGGAGTCAAGACTGAAGAGGAAGACCAGAAATGGTAGACCTTATGACTCAACTGCAACAGGAAGCCCATTATACACCTTCCTGTCCAGAAGGATCCAATGGCCAGTCTGGGTGGGTGGAGTCAGTCTGGAAGGTTCTTCACTGAGAAGCTGCAGTGATACAACTCACCAGAAGGAGCAGTAGTCAGCAGTTACTGACAGAGTGAAACAATTTGGGTGGGAAGCATGGATTCAGAGATTCATCTGTCCCAAGGGTACTTGACTGAGGGGTGTGTGTGTGTCCATCCATTGATTTGTATGGAGTTATGTTGTTTTATGTATTGTTGTTATTTTAATTGTATATTGGTGGAAGGGGTGTTATAAATAAACATTATTATTGTTATTATTAATATAAAGGCTGCACTCTTGAAAACAGCAGTGGTGGCGGCAGCAGGGTGGGGAGAGCCTACACCTTCCAAAGACCCTTGGGGCAAGATGTTCCTTGCTGAGCTGGTGGACGTTTAAGGGGCGGCAGGGATAGAGGAGGAAATAACACTGAAAATAAAATGATTTGGTCCACTGAATGTTGTGCCATTTTTGCAAATAAAATAAACACAGCTCTGCATTCAGTAGCCCATTTCATCACCCCCAAATTGCAGGGTTTTTTATGATGAAAACATGAATTACTAACTGTTTGGTACAGCTCTAATGTAAATACTGTCTTTTTGCTTAAAAAAAGGTAAGGAGACTCACAGTTACTAAGTTAATGCAATCTGTTTAAAACAGAAATAAAGCAGGTGTAAGAGCATCCACAAAGGGGGGAAGTGAGGGTTGGATTAGGGACAAAAGCTAACTAGCAACAGCCCATTTAATCAGGCTGAAAAAATGTTATCTTTAGGAACCAGGTTTTAGCTGTTTTCAAACAGACAAGCAGAGAGGCTGACCTTCTTTGGGGAGAACATTCTAGTCTAGGCACTGTAGTTGAAGAACCCTTTTAGAACCCCAGCCACCTGGTGTTAGGCAACAAGGGGATCATCATTCATCAATGGGTTTCAAGTGGGGGAGTCTCATGGGGAGTAGAGTTGCTGGTGATTCCTTGGGCTCATAAAAACCTGCCCCAAATGAGAGGTGAGTTTTTAAAGCCCTTTGAATTATTTTCCTGCTTAGATCAAAATCTGAGCTAGAGAAGAATTCCTGGCTTTCTTCCTCCTGACCCATCCAAGCCAGCCTTCCCTGTCCCTAAAACACCCTACTTCTCTGGAAGCATCAGCGCCAATTCAGAGGGAGACAAGAGGAGGGAAATGTGTCTCTTCTTCCTCCACCTTCGTCTCCCTGGTGCACTGATTAGCAGCATACTGGGGTGCAAAGCCCAGCAACCTTTGGGAAATGTAGTTCTCCTAAGAGCTGCTACAATTGCTAGCCCTCTCTTCCCTAGAAACTCACCACCAGCCCTCCTCCTTCCAAACACCCTCTGCTTCCCTTACCTAGCTAGTAGCTGCAGGAGCAGCAGCACACACAGAGAGAAGAAAGTTATGCCTCTCCACCTCCTTCCTCTTTGTCTTCCTGGAACTTTAAGGATCCCATAGAAATGTATTTCTTATAAGGGTTACTGCGATTGTCAACCTTCCCCACTCCCTAATTATGGTAGTCCTTGGGATAACTATATTTCCCATGACCCCTGGGCTTTGTGCCCTGGAACTCTGCTAACTAGTGCACTAGAGAGATGAACCAAGGCTGGGGGAAGAATAGGAACCCCTATCTCCTTTCATCTCTCCTTCCCTAACCGGTATTCTTGCTGCCACTTGCCTAGTTAGGGAATGGAAATGATGGAGGGGTTTAGGGATATGAATGCCAACAGAGATGGAGGGAGGGGGGGAAAGGAGGGCTATTTTTCCAGGACTGGGGAAATATTTCAACTTCTGGGTTGTTGTTCTGAAGAAGTCCACCATTTCTAAGTCAATCTGAAGTAAACATGGGAGAGTTCACCACTTTCTAATATGGATGCAATCATTCTATTTTCACTTCTCCAGTGATTTGTAGCATACCGCACTTATATTAGTGCTCTGATATGTGCCCAGTGTACTCACAATGTCCTAGAATCTTGCAAAAGGAGATTGAAATGACATGCTGCGATGCAAACACATCAGAATGGACATTGAACAAAACACATATGAGCTTCACCACATTAGACTCAAGTTGAGCAGAAGACCATGGGCACCACCTAACAGGGTGACGATCCTCTTCACATGATGGAGTCTGTCTGTATGCCTGCCTGTGAAAATAAAGTTTACCCATTCACCTACAAATAGAGTTGCAGATAAGTGTATTTTAAAATAGTCAGATGTTATGAAAAAGCTACTTATAAATGTTGCCTTGTCATTAGTCTTGTTCTCTTCTCCACCCCACTCCCAGAAAGTGAATCTATAAAAGGCTATCTCTGCAACATTGTATCACTTGCTGAAATGGGAGTGTGAAACAATTGCATCCCATTGAAATAAGATGGAACTGAAGTGAAACTGATGGGTTACCTCCTGAAGCCACTTTTCCGTACAGTTGCTTTGCAATCTACTCTACTCCTCCTGATTTTTTTCTGCCTCCCTTTCCATGAATGTTTCAAGAGGTATGTACCTAGGGAGATGAAACTTTTGTTGTATTACTTGCACTTGGTAGATCATGGATGCCTGCAAGAATCTATTACTTCTGTGTCTTTAAGAGCAGGAACCTCTCTTAGGTATCTAGGATGTAGATGTGCCCAGGAAAACACGTAAACATACTATGAGTCTTTATGCAACTCACTGCAACAAACACTGGAGTGGATTGAGGCCTTTTGAGCCTCTGCCTCCAGTCCACCTCTCCTAGGCACCATCACCTTTGTGAGAACACCAGTTCTTAAATAGCCAACCCTCTAGCCTGCAGACAGACACTTGTCCTGTGCTCCTGGGCCTCCTGCCGGGTGTATTCCCCGTACTATTCAACTGGTGAAGCAGGTTGGGAGGCACCAGGTTCTTCATGTCCAAGGGAAGGCACCTGTGAGGGTTTTGGCTCTGGCTCTATAGGCCCTGGTGCTGTGTGATCTGGTCTAGGGGGCTCCTGCCTGCCAGTCTCAGATTTAGCGGCTCCCTGGTCACCATGATCAGGCTCAGAATTAGATACCTGGTCTGGCTCTTTGCAGCTTCTAATTCTGTGCCTTGATCATTGCTGGATTCTGGGAACATGACACTGATAGGCAATACACCATTGTTAAGTCACCCCTTTACTCTCCAAAGGGCATTGCTTCCTAACTCTGATAATGGTTCAATAATCAGTTGTGGTATGGTTCCACCAGCTACCATGTGGACCTCAAAGGGTCTGATAAGACCTGCAGATGGTGATATGTCTGATTCCCTGACCTAAAGTGAGTATGCCTGGATGCTCACATCTAAGGTGGCATATGACTCTGCAGTCTGTTGATTTCTGCTCCTCATCAATATTTTGAAATGCCAGAAATCTTTTGACAATGCTTTTAGTCATAGTTACCTGTATAATTCCATTATCATGAAACAATGGACCAAATGATTAAAATCCCTGATGTTTTATGCAATTTGAAACAATGCTGCTTGATTGCACAGATTACACTTAATCATACATTATTCACAGGTCTATGCTATATATAGACTATATGTGGTTTCTTGGAAATACCCTCAGTGTTGCAATGTGTAAAATCTGAAGATTCTCTGTAAAATAGATTTTAAAATAGAAGATTCTCTGTAAAATGGGCTTCTGCTGGGAGGAAGGGCGGGATATAAATCAAATAATAAACAAACAAACAAACAAATAATATATCTCTGCAGCATTGCATCACTTGCCGAAATGGGGCTTCTGTTCTTTTTGTACAAGTTACATTGTTCAATTGCTGTATTCCAGACAAGGGATTCACTCCACCAAGTTTCATTTATATCTATCAAGTTGTATTTACCCACCTATATTAAGAGTTAAAATTTATCCTGTTTGTTTCACATACTCTGGGCATTAGTACACAGACATTGAAGACCATGTGATTTATGGTCTGGCTTCCTTCCTACATTTTTATGAAGACTATTATTGGCCCCAGTAGAGCTGTTCTTGTAGTTCCTGTTACTGTGCATAAGCCTTCATCAGTCATTACCTCCAAGTTTAGGTCTCCCTCCCACTAAGTATTCAGTTTAAAGTCCCCCTGATGAAGTTCTCCACACTGTGGCCAAATACATTCTTCCCAGTTCTTGTGAGGTGCAACCCATCACTTGCCAGCAATCCATCTTCCAGGAAGTGTAGACCATGGTCCCAGAATCCAAATCTTTCACATCAGCACCACCTTCATAGCTGTCATTCACCCAGAATATTTTTCTTTCCCTTTCTACTCCTCTCCTAAGTACAGGAAGGATGGATGAGAAAACTATCTGGGCCCCAAAGTACTTGTTTCCTTCCTAGAGCTTCAAAGTCTGATGTGAGTTCTTCATAGCTCTGCTTGGCAATATCATTTGTTCCCACATGGATGAGAAGAAAGGGGTGAGTGTTGGCAACCCTTCAGTCACATCTGTAATCCATCCTCCAGGGAGACAGCATAGCCCATGGATCTTCTCGGCATACTTGGGTTTCAATCCGATGCAGTAGGGAGTCTCTATTTTAGGGAGGATTTATTTCACTATTATTCTACTTTAAACAGCCATTCTTCCTCCAAAGAATCCTGGGAAGTGTAGTTTGTGAAAGGCACTGAGAGTTGTTAGGAGACGTCTATTTCCCTTCAGAGACCTACAATTTCCAGAGTTCTCTGAGAAGAGGGACTGACTATTAAACCACTCTGGTAATTGTAGCTTTGTGAAGGGAACAGGACTAAAAACTCTCAGCACCCTTCACAAACTACATTTCCCAGGATTCTTTGAGGGAAGCCATGGCTGTTTAAAGTGGTACAATAGTTTATTTATTAAATTTATATCCTGCACTTCCTCCCAGAAGGAGCCCAGGGCAGCAAACAAAACACTAAAAACACTCTAAAACTTCTTAAAAGCAGACTTTAAAATATATTAAAACAAAGCATCTTTAAAAACAGTTTTAAAAACATCTTTTTAAAAAGCAGTTTCAACATAGACACAGACTGGGATAAAGTCTCTATAGAATAAAAGTATGGTGTGAATGAGGCCTAGGTTACATACACCCTCACACACTCCTCCATCCAAGGCAGAAGAAGCACTAGCAGAGTTCAAGACCACAGTCTAGCCAGGCAAACAGCAGGACCTGTGGGGGTGTGTGTGCCTTGGAAGGGGGTGAGATTCTCTGCAACTCCCAAGGGCCAGAGAGAGAGGCTTGGAGGGCTACATTTGCCCCCCTGGGCTTCAGATTCCCCATCCCTCTGTTATTTCCTGTCAGTTTTCCAGAAAGTGGTGGATAGTTTACTAAGATGGTTATTTGGCTAACATCTCTCTCTCGTCTTCTTCTTCTTCACACACGTGTATACCTTCATTTTGCTGGTATTGCAGGCAAGGAAGGGATCACATTCTCAAAGCTCTGATGGCTGACACTCAAGAGAGATCTCCACCCATTAGCTCTCAATGATGAAACATTCACCAGTCATTCTGTACTAATAACATGCAATCCACCTGACAGAAGGAACAACTGGCCAGCAGCCATATTAATCTGCTCACAGGCCCTTTAGTATCTTTTATGAATGTGGGTGGAAGGTTCTTCCCCTCTCTTATTTCAGACCACATGCGATTATTTCTCAGGAGCACCTATATCTTCAAGCAACGTATGGGGTTCTCACAGTGAGTATCTACAGGTTTATGTACTAGGCATGCATGACAAAGACCACACACAGTGACTGTGTGAACTGTATTACTGAGATCATTGCTGCACTTCTTAGGAGGTACAGTTATACACTACACTTTAATCTTTAATATATCCAAAAGGGGGCATTTGAATATTTCCCGTGACACTCTTCCCCCAACCCCATCCCCCAGAACTGAAATCCAAAATTGCACCCTTCCGAATACTACCGTTGGATAGGTGGGGATGACTTAAGTAGATTCAATAGTTTTCAACCTTTTCAGGGCTGAAGGCCACATGGGAACATTTCTGTAAACCACCTGGATCATTTCTGCATTTCATGGTGCAAGTGGGGCATTGACCTGAGCATCAGCCACACCAGCTGGAAAATTTCCATAGTCCTTAAGAATCCTTCAGATACCATTAGTCTTTGAGGGTAGATCACTCTCATACAGCGGTAGCTAACCCCCTCCCCTGGGCCTGATTTTGTCCCCCAATTATCTTTTTCTGGCCATCTGTAAAAACAAATTGAAGTGGACACAGCAACAGGGTGTGGCCTTTGCCTACAGATCACTCACTCCACTCACTTGATGAAACATTTGATGAGTGTGGAGGGGATAATAACCCCCATCTTCAGCAGCTGTGTATAGATTAGTGGAGGAGTCGAAGGTGGCATGCTTCTGAATACCATTTGATGGAAACTTCAGGAGGGGAGAGTGCTCTTTCATTCAAGTCCTGCTTGTGAGCTTCCCACATGCATCTGGTTGGCCACTGTGAGAACAGGATGCTGGACTAGATGGGCCACTGGCCTGATCCATTAGGCTGTTATGTTCTTATGAGGGGGCTCTGTGTTCATTTGTATTTGTTGTCATGGCAGACACAAAGTCATGAGCAGCACCAGCAGGAATGTTGAAGCCTGGTGGGTAGGGATGAGAGAATTTGTCAGTTTTGGTTTTTCTCAGTTTCTCATTTCCCCCCCAACCTTAAGTACAGTTCTCCAAATTTTCATGTCACAGTTTGCATTTCTTAAATCCTTATGAAAATTCAAATATATATAGTTTTGTGCCACCCTAATCTCTGAGCAGTGAGAGATCTCGAGGCATCCCTGCACCTACCCAGGGTTTGGTTTCCTTTGAAAGAAGGCCAGAGGAGACTGTAGTGTCTTTTATTTACACACATTCCAACCTGAGCTTAAGATGGAAGGGTTCACAGCATTAGCAGTCCAATAGATCTTGCTTTTGCATCAGGCTTATAGGAAGCATCGTGAAGACATCGAGCAGGGAATAGGCCTCTCTGTATGTCTCCCCAGTTCCCAGCTTCTCCAGGCTAGACTAAAAACACAAGCTTCTCTTCTGCTCTTGGGTGGGGGAGGGGAGGGCCTGTCTCCTGAAAAGAGTTCCAACAGCAACAGGATCTCTTTGCCCAAAATCTATTCACCTGTTAATGGACACTTGAAAGGCCCATTAGCTCACTTGGCCACTCTATTAAATTAACAAAGGAGACTAGTGTGACCAGTAGAGCAGGTTCCTTGCTTGCATATCTCAACTTCAGATACAAGTTTGCAACATCTGGGGCTTTTGAGATTATGAAAAGGGTGAATAAAGGACGATGTGACAGAGGTGTTTAAAATTAGGCATGATGTGGAGAAAGAGGGTAGAACTTCTCCCTCTCTCATAATACTAGAAATCAGTGCCACCCAATTAAGCTGAATGTTGGAAGATTCAGGATAGACAACAAGCACAGAGAATGGTAATTCTTTAAACAGTGTATAGTTTATTTATTTATTTATTATACTTGTATACCGCCCCATAGCCGAAGCTCTCTGGGCGGTTTACAGTAATTAAAAACAAATACAATTTAAAATACATCTTTTAAAAAACAATTTAAAACACAATTAAAAAATTTAAAACAATATAAAGCACATGCTAAAATGCCTGGGAGAAGAGGAAAGTCTTGACCTGGCACCGAAAAGATAACAGTGTTGGCACCAGGCGCACCTCGTCACAGAGATCATTCCATAATTTGGGGGCCACCACTGAGAAGGCCCTCTCCGTTGTTGCCATTCTCCAAGCTTCCCTTGGAGTAGGCACCCGGAGGAGGGCCTTTGATCTTGAACGTAGTGTACAGGTGGGTTCGTATCGGGAGAGGTGTTCCATCAGGTATTGTGGTCCCAAGCTGTGTAAGGCTTTATAGGTCAAAACCAGCACCTTGAATCGAGCTCGGAAACATACAGGCAGCCAATGCAAGCGGGCCAGAATCGGTTTTATATGTTCGGACCGTCTGGTCCCTGTTACCAATCTGGCCACTGCATTTTGCACAAGCTGCAGCTTCCGAACCATCTTCAAAGGCAGACCCACGTAGAGTGCATTGCAGTAATCTAATTTAGAGGCTATCAGAGCATGGACAACTGAAGCCAGGTTATCCCTGTCCAGATAGGGACGTAGTTGGGCCACCAACCTAAGCTGGTAGAAGGCACTCCGTGCCACTGACGCTACCTGAGCCTCAAGTGACAGAGATGATTCTAGGAGAACCCCCAAGCTACGAACCTGCTCCTTCAGGGGGAGTGCAACCCCATCCAGGACAGGTTGGACATTCACCATCTGGTCAGAAGAACCACCCACTAGCAGCATCTCAGTCTTGTCTGGATTGAGCCTCAGTTTATTAGCCCTCATCCAGTCCATTGTGGCAGCCAGGCACTGGTTCAGCACATTGACAGCCTCACCTGAAGAGGATGAAAAGGAGAAATAGAGCTGCGTGTCATCAGCATACTGATGGCAACGCACTCCAAAGCTCCGGATGACCGCACCCAATGGTTTCATGTAGATGTTGAACAGCATGGGGGACAGAACTGACCCATGCGGAACCCCATACTGGAGAGTCCAGGGTGCCGAGCAATGTTCCCCAAGCATCACGTTCTGGAGGCAACCTGCCAAGTAGAAGTGGAACCACTGCCATGCAGTCCCTCCCACTCCCAACTCAGCCAGTCTTCCCAGAAGGATACCATGGTCGATGGTATCGAAAGCCGCTGAGAGAACAAGGAGAATCAACAGAGTCACACTCCTCCTGTCTCTCTCCCGACAGAGGTCATCATACAGGGCAACCAAGGCTGTTTCTGTGCCAAAACCAGGCCTGAAACCCAACTGAAATTGATCCAGATAATCAGTCTCATCCAAGAGTGTCTGGAGCTGGCCTGCAACCAGGACCTTGCCCAGGAATGGAACATTTGCTACTGGCCTATAGTTATTAAGATTTTCTGGGTCCAGGGAGGGTCTCTTCAGGAGTGGTCTCACTACTGCCTCTTTCAGGCAGCCAAGAACCACCCCCTCTCGCAGAGAGGCATTGATCACCTCCCTGGCCCAACCGGCTGTTCCATCCCTGCTAGCTTTTATTAGCCAAGAAGGTTAAGGATCCAACACAGAAGTGGTTGCATGAACCTGTCCAAACACCTTGTCAACATCCTCAAGCTGCACCAACTGAAACTTATCCAAGAAATCAGGACAAGGCTGTGCTCTGGATACCTCGCTGGATTCATCTGCTATAACACTGGAGTCTAAGTTAAGTTAAGTTAAGTTAAACTTTAAAAGAGGATTAGACAAATTCATGAAGGATAAGACTATCAATGGCTACCAGTTGCTTTACTTCAACTGTCAGAGGTAGTATGCCTTTGAATTCCAGTTGCTAGGAATCACAAGTGGGGAGAATGATATTACACTCAGGTCGTGCTTATGGGCTTCTCCTATGTATCTAGTTGGCCACTGTGAGAACAGGCTGCTGGCCTCAATGGGCCTTTGGCTTGACGCAGCAGCACTCTTCTTACGCTCTTATCTGATATAGCAATGAACAGTGTATTTACACCATAAAATTCTATACCCGTTTATCACTGAGAATGGGGCAGATGATGGGGTGTGTGAGAGGTGGAGGGGACATGGCCTAGGAGGAGTTCCAGGCTGAATGAAGAGGTCTGGCAGGCTAGATTAGGTCTGTAGGCTGAGGGTTTCCCATCTGTAACTGGTGACTGGCTTGCTCTTCTTTAGGTTGGCATAGACCTTCTTCAACATTTCACAGGTAGAAAGAACATTATTGTGTATGTGTAAGTTAGCAACCCAATTTGCAGGGCTGTCCCAAAACATTTTTCTGCCTGAGGCAGAGAAACAAATAACACTTTTTCTTAAAGTCAAGTCACATAGTACCCCAAAGGCAGCAAAGTTATTTTGGCACCTGAGGCAGAAAATCTGACAAGGGCCACTCACCCTCCCTGGCAGTAAATATACAATAATAAATTAACCAACTCTCAACTATTTTTTTTCTGCTCTTCCATGACATCCAAAACCAGATGTCTGAGGTAGCCTTCACACTCTGCCTAATGGTAGGACTGGCATAGGAATTTTCCTCCTGTTGCGTCAGTGGGGGGGGAGAGAAAATGGGAAAATCTGTCCCCACTTCCCACCCTGGCCACAGTGACCCAGCAGTGATGCTTGCTTCACCACAGAATCTCTCTAAGTTTCTCACAGATTTTCTGTTAAGTATACATAGGATTCAGAGCTTGGAAAATTACTTTTAAAAGTAATAAATTACAGTTACAGTTACATGGCCAAAAAAAGTAGTAATTACCATTACAATTACAAATGCTCTGAAAGTAACTGATTACTTTACTTTTTCTCAAAAGTAATCACTACAGTTACATTTCAGTTACTTTTTTAAAAAAAATCCTATAAGGTGCTGGCCTTGGCTGCTGCTAAGTAGGCTAAAACAACATTAACAATAAACACACACACAGAAGGTAGAATACATTTTTTATCCATAAGATTAACAGAATGGCAGAACAGAATCTCACATCCCCCCACCCCCTCAGCAATGATGATACCCCAACACTTGAAATCAAATTTTACACTTGAAATGCTGCTTTTACAATCCATTTCTGTTATGTCTCAAAAGAACAAGATGCTCAAAGAGCACATCAGACAAGGAATGTCTTTTCACAGTCATTATGTTGCCACCAGTGCTGAACAGGCATTCTACTGCGGCGCTTGAAGGCATGCCTGTGTTGTGCTGCAAACACCGCAGCACACATGGAAAGCCATGGAGTGATGACACTTCCCTGCTGGGAGACCTCAGGTACCTCAACAATTCCTCCTCAGCAATGTCCACTGCTGACTTCTTGCCCTGGGGGTGAATGTTAAAGAAATTATGTTCCAAATCATCTCCTTCCTGGTCTTTGTCTGAAGACTGATCATGGTCCTCATTAAGTGAACCCATCTTTATTTCAGCTTTCAACAAGGCTTCCATTGTGTATCTAAGAAAGAGAGAGGATATGTTAAGACATATATTTTAGGAAACCACCATCTGCTCTTGATTTCCTGATGCTTGTCATGTCCCCTGGTTCAGGGTCCAATTGTCAGCCTGAGCCTGTGGATGATGACATGGAAGTCACCACACTCATGGAGCAGCACAGCAGGCTCTTAAGGATTACCCACAGCACCCAAAGTTGTGACGAGAAGCCCCAGGAAGAAAAGGCCCAGCCACTGCCTACCACCTTAAGCCCTCTGATGCCTCCCTTGAGACAACATTTCCCTTGGAGTAATCCACCCAAAGGGCTTCTCTAATGTTCTTACTTGTTGATATGGGTGGTTGCCTGGCATGATTCCAGCCACTCTAGTCTGAAGTGAGGGTGTAGGCAAGCTGCCAGAAGAAGCCTCTTGTACTCCCAGATAGCTGCAGACTGCTTTCTTAGGGCTTCCCACAGACTTCTCAGTTGCTGAAAACAGTATGTGTACCTCTCAGGTTTGTTTTCCAGCCCATCTAACTTGCAGTCCAGATTGTAGAGCATTGGTAGCAAATACCCCATGAACATGCCATTCTCCTATTGCAAGATGTCTAGGGACTGGGCTAGTAGCCCCATAATCTCTGTGTATTCCTGCACCACTACAGTCTCAGTAACTGTGATCCTGGACAAGGAGCAGTGGTCCATTATGGTGTGCACTTTTAGTGGCACAGTTGACAGGAGCTCATGTAGTTGCTTCAACACATCAAAGGTGGAATTCCACCTGGTCTTATTCGGTACCTTCAGATACACACCACATTGCGCATGGATGTACTCAGCAATCTATGCTTGGACCACAGTTTGCTGCACTTTCCCATCGAGGAATGAAAGTGTTTCTTGAAAGAACCAAGCAGACTACTTTTGGAGGAGTCAGAAAGCATGGCCTCTATGTCTTGTGTTGCCACGAGGTTGAGGGTGTGGCCAGCATATCTCTGGTGTGGTGGTAAAACAAACTCTTCTCCTGAGTCTGCAGCTGCTGCTTCTGCCTCAGGTCCTGTGTCCAGGATCTCACAGATGGGCACAAACTCCACCTCAGCCTCCTCCTCCTGGCTATCACCATCATCGTCATTTGCACTGGTGTCTGCAGCTTCTGCTGGTTCTTTGGCCATGAAAACTCTGAACGCTTTCACAAAGATGGAGCCATTGTCTGTAGTAGTGCACATAACTTTGCTGTGAATCCTGTACTGCACATGCACATCATGCAGTACTTTTGCAAGGACATCATACGTATGGCACCCCTTCAGACGCTTGCAAGGCAGGCCCCGACCTCACGTTTCAGGGTAGTTGGGTTGATCCAGTGGGCTGTTACCCCAAAGTAACTCTTCTTGCCATTGGTCCAACAATCTGCAGTGGTTGCTATATATGCCACAGCACCCATTCGGTTTGCAAGAGTTTCTCTCATGTGGCATGCTCTCTTCTCAATTCTGTCTCTCAGAGTCTTGGCACATATGATGGTGAGATCTTTGGAGAGTCCAATGCGAACCAGACTAATGAATGATGGTTTGTCCACAGTCTGAAGTGGTAATGTCTCCTCTACAATGAAATCAATTATTTTCCTGTCGAGATTGCTTTGGGTGACAGCCTCCCTGCCAGATTCCCACTTCTCAAGAGTTGTCTGCTGCTGCTTCTGCATTTTGGGAGGAGGGGTGTCATGCATTGGTTCAGGATGGCCACGTCTCCTTGCCTTTATTGCTTCTTCAATTGCTCTCAGCTTCTCAGGGTGTACCCTCTGAGGAAGAAAAACAAAGCATGAATCCAAGAAAAAATTGAAGAGGCACTTCACAATTTAAACATAAATAGACAATGGACACTCTTTGAGGACCAGCATGACAAAGGCTCACCTCAAAATGTTTCTTCCAATTGGATGATGAGGAAATAGCTGATTTCAGAGTTTTCATCCTTGGAAGGCAGTAATTGTATCTTACAATGACATTTCTCCCACTCCGGCTCACAAACGTGCAAGCTTTCTCAAACCCAAACCATGGTACTTGCTGTTCTGCAGATGTGGCTGTTGGCAACTGGCACTGCTTCATGCCCTCCTCCTCCTCATGCACAGGGCCTCCTTTCTGAACTTCACTTTCTAGTTTTGCCTCCTCAGGATCAACATGCTGTGACTCAAGTGGCTGCATGAATTGACTGTTGCTCTCAGCAGCAAAAACTGCAGCAGGCTTGTCTGTAATAAATAAGAGATAATGATCCTATATGAGTGAACTTCAGCTGTGATGCCAGGTGGAGTGTGCCCCCATCTCTTCCCTATCCTGCAAGATCCCCCCAGTCAGAGTGGAAGCAAGCAGGTTCATAACACAATTAAAAGAGACCCTATTTGCATAATTTTTGCTCACTGAATAACCCTAACTGGACCAGTCTAACCTACTAGCTCACAGGGTTGTTGTGAGAATAAAATGAAAGGGGGGGGGGAGAGCCATGTACAATGAATTGAGATAGGATTTGAAGATGATGATTATGTTGATAATAAATATGCAGCATTTCAAATTAATTCTGTATGAGAAGCATTCCATGCCAAGCTTGGAAAACCAAGGAGGAGGTATAAAATGTAGGCAAAAATACTTTCGTCAAAATGCCATTTCTCCTTTATATCTATATCTGTAATTAGTAATAAACCTGAATTATACGTAAAACATGTTTCTCTTTCCCTTTTCTTTTTTATTAGCATTTTAGTACTACTGCTAAAGTTCTGATGAAAGAATAAGGCATTCATTAGCCAAATTCAAATGATTAGAACACATCGCATAAACTCCACTGAAGTTGGAGTTTTTGCCATAGAAAAGGCAAAAAACACATACTCTATGATAGCCCAATAGACAATCAGAACTAATATAAAATCCTATCGCTTCTCATTTCAAATTTTGCAAGACCTAAGGCAACTCTAGATCATGCGAGTTCAGGTGATGCAAACCTTTATCATTGCAGAGGTACCCCCTCCCTCCACACTGCCTCTTTCCTTAAACACCAGCAATTTCCCCACATTAATATGTGGGCTTAGCTATGGTTATGTCAAGCTCTGCAAAGAGCATCAGCTGCATATTTTGTTTACCATTTTATTACAAAATCAAATATGTGCAGTGGAAATCAATTAAAATATAATCCCCTACAGAACAACAAATTAAGAAAATACACCATGCAGTTGTAATGTACAGAAAGTAATATTCCAAATGAATCGAATCAATAAGGTACAATAATACAAGACTTTGTGCTCCACAGTTTATACATATGTCTTTTACATACCTATTACCGAGATCAGGGAAGCCTGAGGAAAAGAGCAAGTGAGCGAGCAGGTGGGGGCGAGAGAGGCAGGGGGTGGGGATGGTAGGGTGAGTGAGGGAGTGAGGGAGCAGGAGGGGGGCAGGGGGCAAGAGTAATTTTAGATTGGAAGCTCCTTAGGGCAGGGGCCTGTCCTCTTATACTCTATAAAGCGCCATACACAGTGAAGGCTCTGTATAAATTAATAACAATAATCAGAGGTAAGTTTAATCAGTCTGATTAAGGATGTTTGGCAGCTTTAAGACAGAAACGATAGAGACAAAGTAACCTTTCCAGTCTAGTGATTCTTCCTTTATATCTTTCACAATAAGCAGGCAGCATGCCGGCTCAGAGAAGCAGTCCTTTGCACATGTTCCTTCAGTTTACCTCTCTCACCACTCAGCCACAACCAAGCATAATTATGTAGTTGTGCAGTTAAGTATGGGTCATTGCTACTGACCAAGTTCAGGAATCTCTAACAGATCTAAGGAAAAGAACTGAAAATATACTGCCATTTCCTCTCCCAGCCAAAATTAATAATTGTGGCTACAGTGAGCACACTTCACACTTAATTAATCAGAACTGTAATGGAAATACTATGTTTTGCAATTTGTTGGCTGCAAGACATTAGCAACCCTGAAACAAAAGTTCTTATCAATCTATGCAAGCCCTTATATAAAATAAGATGCTAGTTCAGTGTTGCTTTTTCACTCTGTGTTGTATTTTGTGCCCTATGTTAATAGCCTGGGAGATTGCCCTGCTGACAACTTGACATGTTAGGGCATGCCATTATGCATACATTCACGGGCTGACCCAGCTGAGGCAACATGCTTCTCCCACTTAGACTCAGTGCTTCAGTGACTAATCAGCTTTCATACTATATCTCACACAGGTTATCCATCATCCAGGGCTGGCTCAAAAGACATTTTGCTGCCTGAGATGGAACACATCAAGGCTGGCCAAATTATTTTACCATGTATGACAGAGAAGCACACAATCGCCTCTCCTTGAGAGTAAAAATATAATTAACTAAATGAAGTAGCTAAAAATTTCCTAACCTTTCATAACGCCCCAAATCAACTGCCTCACTCTCCTTAATGGTAGGGTTTGTCCTATGAAGTGTCACCACTTTACCACATATAGGGGCAAACTATATGTTACATACTAATGTGTAACAGTGCTCCAATAGCATTTTTTGTAAGCAAAGCTGTTTTGGAAAAGAGGTTTTAGAATAGAAAAGTGGTTAGAGGATAGGTGTGATATTTAACTCTTCATCAGCCTGACAAAGCAAAGAGCCAGTCAAGCTACTTAGACCCACTGAGTTCTGTGATTTTCCACAAACAGCCAATTTCCCAGAAATCTTGTGGAGTCTTCCAAAGCCTGTTGATACTACCCTCTAGTGCAGCCTTTCCCAACTGGTGTGCCTCCAGATGTTGTTAGACCACAACTCCCATCAGCAATGCTGTCTGAGGCTGATGGGAGTTGTGGTCCAACAACATCTGGAGGCACATTGGTTGGGAAAGGCTGCTCTAGTGCATGGATGGCACTATTTGGGTTACAAAAGGAGAGAGAGAATTGAGATAGTTTCTAGTATGTATAATTCCCAACACAGAAAGCATTGAAAAGTGAGCTTGCACACCTGCCTTTCAACACGGTCATAGCACTCTTCATTAACTGAATGCTACATCAGAGGTTCACAAAAAATAAAACAGAAAATTCATCCAAAATAAGTTGTCAAAGTGTGGATTCAAAGAACAGCTGCTAATGGAAGTAGGGAAGGAACTTCCCTCAAGATAAGGACAAAGAAGTTAAGATGTTTCTTCTTGCTTGCTCCTGAAGGTGCCTTGCTTCTGTACCACTTTGTGTCTATGTGTGTGGGGAGGGGGGAGGTGAGAAGGTGGGTGGGGGTGGTAGGGCAAGGGAGGGGGTGGGAAGGGATGAGAGAGTGGGGGCAGGGGGCAGTAGGTTAGTGAGTGAGTGAGTGAGGGTGGGTGGGGTGAGCGAGCAGGTGGGGTGAGAGAATGGGAGGTGGGAGGTAGTAGGGTAAGTGGGGGGGTTGAGAGAGTGGCACGCGCAGGGGGTGAGATAGCAGGGGTGGGGGCAGTAGGGCGAGTGAGTAATGGGGCGGGGGTAAGTGAGTGAGCAGGTGGGGTGAGAGAGAGTGGGGGATGGGGCAGTAGGGCGAGTGAGCGAGTGGGTTGGCAGGGGGTGAGAGAGCGGGGATGGGGGCAGTAGGATGCAGTGGAAGGGCAGGATATAAATCTTCTTAATACATAAATAAATATTCCATACTGTTGGAAACTAGAGCCTAGGCATTTAAGGCTTAAAATGTACATTAAAAAAAGTTTTCTCACATATTCCTTCAGTTTTTGTTGGTAATTACTAGTTACAAAAACAAAACAAATGGATAATGCATCTATTAATATGCTTAATCTGCATAATTAGCAAATATTTACATAACATGCAAATTAGCCTGCCCAGATTAGTGGGAGTGGAATATGGCAACCCTAACATAATTATACACCCTCCCCCTGCAACTGGGAATCCACTAAGCAAACCAAATTTAATTTTCCATATTGTTGCAACTCTACAGATCACTCTTTAAAAGATAGGTGAAACTTAATTTATACTATGTTCTAAGGGAAGTAATGTATTGTATTCATACACCTATATGACAGTATAACTTTTCATTCCACAGAGTTCAGTGGAACCACCATCTATGTTGTTGTTATATGCCTTCAAGTCGATTACGACTTACGGCAACCCTATGAATCTTTTTTGGATATATTCATAGGGTGTTCATGGTAAGTGGTATTCAGAGGTGGTTTACCATTGCCTTTCTCTAAGCCTACGGCACTCAGTATTCCCAGGCAGTCTCCCATCCAAGTACTAACCAGGACTGATTCTGCTTAGCTTCCAAGATCAGCTGAAATCGGGAGAGTTCAGGATAGTATGGCTGTAGACACCAGCATCTAGATAAACACAATATTGTTCTTTTTCATTGGGACCAGAGGAGTGCACGTGCCAAGGGTGGTGATCAGCCACATTCCATATTAACAAAATCAATAAAAGCCCTCTAAACCATTACAAAATGTCCTTTATTTTCCTTCCCCATGATTCTTTCAGCTTCTGTATTAGCTTCATTTTATTGACTCTCATCTAACCCACCACTGCATCAAGGCACTGATCCAAGGCCTGTACAGCTCACCACCAGTGGTGGCTGATGCCCTTTGGGAATGTTAGGACAGAAGGCAGGGAGGCTAACGGTAGGTGGAGCCAGAGCCAATAACAGGTAGAGCCCATTCATTTTGGTTTTGTACCCATCTTCCTCCCTGCTCAACTCTACAAGGGCAAAACTGAGGCTAAAGAGGAGAAAGATGACAGCCAGGGCCACTCCTGGACTGGTTTGTAAGTAAGAAGGCAGAGAGATGGGGCTAGGCTGAGGTTGGTGCCCCAGTCACCCTAATGGACCAGCCACTGCTTATTGCATAGGTCGCACACCTGATTCAGATGCTAAAGAAAAATAGAGCTGGATATCATCAGCATACTGATGGCACAGTACACCAGATCTGACCTCTCCTGAAAGGTTCATATAGATGTTAATATGCCCTGGTTATAGCAACTTTATACTTCTCTAATTTTAACCCCATACGAACCATCTATATTTTTGTTTTTTAAAAACCAACCTGGGAATTTAATCATGCAGTTCTCTTTTCTTCTTGGTTTATTTTTGACACTAGAGATTCAACTCGAAAGCATCTGATCACTGACCTTAGACCAAAAGAAATTAAAAATAACTGACTTTTTCAGTTGGTTCCTGTATAGACATGACATACTCTTCAGTTTCCAAATGGTGAGAATGCATTTTAACCCAATTTCCCATCTAGTATCAGTCATACCCTTTTGATTTGCCTTGCTGAAAATTTCATTTTGCTTTCACGGGACACAGCACAATGCACCTAAGAGGATTCTCTCTCTCTCTCTCACACGCACACAGAGCAAAGATACAGCCCTCTTAGGTTCACTGGGCAGTGCCATATCTCAGTGACAAGAGCACATGATGCTTTCCTGACCCAAGGTCCCAGGTTAAATTCCTGTATCTGGGGCTGGGTAGATGCTTGAGGAATTTGTTCTTCAAGAATTCTGATGTGAACTCATCAGATCCACACTTCCTGGACTAACATACAGATTGGAATATAATTGTGCATCATGCACAAGGCACCTTGCCCCTAGGAGTGGAACAAAGGCAGAATGAGAACCAAATATGGGTAAAAATAAGACATGATTACAGCAAATATGTGGGGTTGGCTAGGCATAGGACAAGGATTGGTTATTAGAGAGCCCATCTGTTGTCTGCCAGCATAATGGTCCCCGCCATTTTCTTCTTAAGCAGAGTACAGTACAATGCAGAAGCAGGTAGTGTGGCCAGATGCCCTCTCTTTTCTATTAGACAGCCCTCTTTTGTCTTTAACCCCTTCTCTTTTGACATCTGGGACATTGCTGGTCTCTAAGACATCCAGTTTTCTGACTCTGCGTTCAGTGTGGCTGTAGGAAAAGGGCTCTTTTGTTGTTTTGCTCTGATGTTGCTCCCAGTAGTACAGAAGGGGAAACGGCTGGCAGCTGGCTTTCTCACTGCTTAGCACTGCTTCCCATCCTCAAGGCTGGGGGGTTAGGGAGAGGAGAATGAATGGAGGAGGGGGAGCAAGAGAGTGACCAGGAACCTCTCTAAACTCACAGACAGGGCAGCAAAGGACCAAGAGAAGATTGCGTTGTTGCAGCAGACCTTGGAGTGAGCTTGCTGCTGCAGGAGTACACAGCCGTTCTTTTTTCTCATATGTGCAGGCCAGTCAACAGCAGGGATGGGCGAGAAATTTGATTCAGTTTGCATGTAAAGCAGAATGTATTAAATCCGCACTTTTCCGAACTAAGTGAGAGCCAAAACACAGCCAGCCTTCAAAATTCTCCCTTATCAGAATTTTGCAGTGCAGTTCTCCAAATAAGCATTTTTGCAAAATTGCATATATTATTTATTTATTTAATTTATTTATTTTTAAATTGATTTATATCCTGCCCTTCGTCCCAGTAGGAGCCCAGGGCAGCAAACAAAAGCACCAAAAACACTTTAAATCATTATTAAAACAGAATTTAAAATATATTAAAACAAAACATCTTTAAAAAAATTTTTTTTAAAAGGTTTAAAAACATATTTTTAAAAAGGTTTAAAAACATTTATTTTTTTTAAAAAAGGTTTAAAAACATATTAAAAAGCAATTCCAAACAGAAGCAGACTGGGGTAAAGTCTCTACTTAAAAGGCTTGTTGAAAGAGGAAGGTCTTCAGTAGGTGCTGAAAAGATAACAGATAGTTAGCCTGTCTAATATTTAAGGGGAAGAAATTGCAAAGAGTGGGTGCCACTACGCTAAAGGTCCATTTCTTAAGTTGTGCAGAATGGACCTCCTAATAAGATGGTATCTGCAGAAGGTCCTCACCTGCTGAGCGCAGTGATCAACTGGGTATATAAGCGATAAGACGGTCTTTCAGGTATGCTGGTCCCAAGCTGTATAGGACTTTGTACACCAAAACTAGAGCTTTGAACTTAGCTCAGTAGCTAATAGGTAACATTGGCAACAGATACTATTAGCTCAGAAGTGGGGACCTTTTCCAGCCCAAGGACAACATTCCCTTGTGGGGAACCTTCAGGGAGCCACATACTAGAGGTAGAAAGGGCTAGAGAAAAAGTGGATGAAGCAGTGGATAGGACTCTTACCTTTGTACAATAGGCTACATTTCAGCTACACGAAAGCCAGAAGTTTCTACACACACCACTAGGGATAGAAAGATCTGTCAATTTTGGTTCCCTCGGCGTCTCATTTTTCCAATCTTAAATTCAGTTCTCCACATTTCTGCAGCAATTTGCAATTAAAAAAAAATCCTCAGGAAAATTCTTTAGCATTTTAGTGAGACATTGTCCTAATAAACACATTTTTGTAGGCTATTTTGACTAATTACATTTTTGCAAGCAATTTCTCATCATATAATGCATTTTGTATGTTATTTTCACTCATATATTTATTTTTATACAAACTTTCCTCTTACATATGCATTTTGTAAACATTGTTTGTTGGTGAACAGCATGGCAAAATTCGCATGTGCAAATTTTGAAGGATGGCTACATTTTGGTTCCCATATTGGTTTGGAAAGTACAACTTTGATATGTCTGGCTTGAAATGTGAGCTGAATCACATTTCTTGCTCTCCATCCATCCATCCAAGCATGAGGGACTGCCACAGTTTACTCAAAGAGGAGGTGGAGGAAGGCTGGGTAGGGGTGTGGCCTGGGGAGAGGGTGTGGCCTAGGAGAATCCTAAGGGCCAGATACAAAAGCCAGGAGGGCTGCATTCAGCCCCTGGGCCTGAGGCTCCTCACCCTTTAAATTAGTCGGAAGCAGTATTATGTTTTCCAACAAATAATTAAACATTCCCCCCAAAAGAAAAGACCAATGACCAATATATATAAAAAATTCAGAGTGAAATATATCTTACTATAATCATACAGAGTTTTCTTACATCAATCCTCATAAAACTACAAATAATCATTTATGAATATATAACTTGGCATATTGCTTGCAATCATATTTGGTTCTCATAGCTAACAGGTTAATATTGGCAATAAAATTAAGAGGTCATCATCATGCACAGTGGTTCAGAGATCAGGAAATTTTTCAGCAACATAAAGATGGTGAATATTTTATTTATTTATTTCAAAAATGTACGCCACCTTCCAGAGCAAAGTTCTCCCAAGGTGGCTTCTCACTTTTCTAAATATAGGTTCCGGGGTTTTCCTATACATTAATTCATGCACTTTGGCAGTTCAAGAAATAAGGTATAACTCCATACGGATTAAACCTTCAGCATATTCTGCAATCTGCACCCTGAATAAATGTGAATTTAACTACAAATAATCCTGTGCAAACACTAAGGTCATCTCCAGACTTTCAGTATTTTGCAGGAGGGATTCAAGCATATTCTGGAAATGTAGGTTTGCACAATTAAAGTGGATTAAAGTTCTGGCACAACAAATCCATTATTTTAAAAAAGGGGACTTTTTGCAGTTAAGAAAGTTATTGGAAACTCCATTGAAAAGTATGGGATAAACAAATAATTAGTGGGACTGGGAAGACACATAAACACTGCACAAGCAAATCAGGATGAATGCTCATTGTCATATAACCTGCCTGCAACAAAAACAGAATGAATGGTCAATGAAGACCAGACATAGGCTGCAGCACATTAGCTGCTTCACAAGCAGCCAGACCGTTTTCTCTGGCTTCGGTTTAGAACACGTTTGCCCATGACTGAACCCATCTCACTTCCCAACTGCAGATCTTAGAACTTTTAGGACTGTCCACAGCAAAGCATTGGGCCAATCACTGTCTCTGCCTGACCTACAGCAAAGCATTTTCGTTGGATACACCATGGAGTGGCAATGAGTTGATCGACCAAACAGTTTTGATTTCTGCGTGAAGCTGATATTAACAGAGAAACGCACTGAAGTTTAACTAGCATTGAGTGTCTCCAACTTCAGAAAGTAGAAGTGGAGATGCACTGAAGCCAGCACAACCACAAGTGTGTCGCTACTCATAATCTAACCTCTATATTACAGTGTAATCCTTACTGAATTTGGTAACCTGTCTCCTATCTCACAACGTCAAGGATAGATCATATGGAAAGGAAAACTTTGTTTCCAGAGAACTTAAATTTGAAACACAGCCCAAGTAAACACTTCCCTCTCTTTTTGTTTGGCCAAAACAGAAAAGCAAAGAGAGAGAGAGAGAGAGAGAGAGAGAGAGAGAGAGAGAGAGAGAGAGTTTATATGCTTTGTGATTAAGCGCTCCTTAGCCTTAGCCAATTGCAGTAGAATCTGTGTTCTTACAGTTTGAATTAGTTTTGGATTTATCCTCCCTGAAAAAACAAGCCTTACTGGGTTTCTGACACTTTCATATGTGAATGTGATGAAGCATGTGATGTTTTGTTTTTAAATAAAAGGCCTGTGGCTATGATCCAAAGGGCTTCAGAGCAGTTCCCAGAACTCCTGCCCTAAGAGGCTCTGTTTCTTTGCAAAAGGCAGAATGCTGTAAGGTTATGATTTGCTTTTCTGAAAATCGGTTGATCAACAAAGACCCATATTTAGCAGGTTTTATAGGGGTGCAGCAGCAGGCACAAAGCGAGTGCTATTTCTAAAGAAACTGTGTTTCACAGGCAGTTGTGCCATCAGAGTAGGACATTGGGGCACATGTTCAGGACCCTACTCAGCAGAAGGAGCAGGAGGGCTCCCAAACACAACAGGGATGGTTTATCATGTTTTGAAATAAGTAATGCATTTTCCCATTTCACTGCGGGCTACCATAAGACCACTGAGTCCAGAGTCTAAAATTACCTAACTGCACCACTGGTTCCAAGCCCCCAAATCCAACCAATTTAGCCAATCCTCCAGCCAGAGATAAATAAAGCTTTTCTTCATGCTATCACCACTGGATTATGCATCCCTGACAACTGTAGACAAAGAGGTTTTGAACCTTTCTTACAGCAATCACTGCCACCCTGACTTTGATACAGTAGTGGACAATGTGAGCTTGGTGGCATTGCTGACCTGGCTTCCCAACATGGAGTGTCGCTGCTGCTTACTGAGTGGGAGAGGTGAGGTGGTGGAGAGCTCCTTTGCACAGTGTGGATGCCAAGCTTTCCCACTGCCACACCTGCACTGCGCCAAGCTCCCCACTGCCTTGCTCCTCTCAGTAATCAGCAATGATTCTTGGTGTTGGGAAGACAGGTGAGCAACATTGCACTGCCCACATGGCCTCACTGACCACTACTGCTTTGAAATTTCTGATGATCTAGCACACTTCACCATGCCCAAAAGAGATTTCCCACATTTTGCATGAAGCAAAATCATGCCTATTGGAATATTGTACCATTCCGCATGAAATGCTTTATTCTGGGGTAGCCAAGGTGATGCCATCCAGATATTGTTGACTACAGCTCCCATCATCACCAGCCACCATGGTCAGGGAAGATGGGAGTTATAGTCCAAAACATCTGGAAGGCTAGTAGCACCAAGTGGGCTACCCCTGCTTCATTTTGATCAAGGTATAAGTGACAGACTAGTGACTTCACAAAAGCCCATTATGACCACGGCGTGGAGAAATAGGCAAAGAAATCAGCTAGTGTCTGTTCCCTCCCCACATATACCCAAGTTTTCTTTAGAAACATGATCAGATGACTAAAAAGGGAGGGAACAGAAATGGGTCTGAAGGATGAAGGTTCAGCTTCAGGTAGTGATTTGGTCTACAACCAGTCCCCATGCCAGTGTGTGGCCAAGGGTCCCTGAAAGGCCCCATCTTAGGGAGGGTAAAGCCTGCTCCATGATCTGCAATCTCCCAGACTCCCCACATACAGGTGGCACAGGCTTAAATAAACCTGCCTCACCTATCTGTCACATTACCGTGTTAGTGTGCAGACATGCCTGATATCAACCAAGATGGTGGCAGGGACATCCCTAAGGAATTTATACCCCCACTGCCATCTTGGGTGATGGCAGGCATGTGCATGCAGCACGTGAGGTGTGTGCACTGATGCCAGAGGTAGGTGGGGCGGGCAGGCTTATATAAGCCCTGAGCTGCCTGTATCATGAAGGGGTGTTCCGGCAAATGGTGCTACAAGCCTGGGCAGGCAGGTGTCCAGGGGCCCAGTCATGCTTGGCGTTGGCCTTGTCTCCAGCTAAAGAATTGGCTCATTTTCAGTGACTTTACTGTCAGTGCCAAGGGGAGCTATTATAAAATTGGAGCCCCTTACATATGTCACTAGAATAACCACTTTAGAATGATATGCACATGTTAGGTCATGTATGGACTGTGCATCACAACTAGCTATCATATCACTGCCGGTGGTGTTTTCAGGGCACATGTAAGGCCATGCACCTGCTCCAATGAGGTTACACCCTTCAAGAGCCCTCTTCAGAAGCTTACCTGATTAGAACCACATGAGGGAGGAGTGGGGGTGATCCCACTGGCCCCCACATCCTCGGTCACATTCTTGTTGCAGCCACTGTCACCACTGCCAAGGAGGTGGTAGCAGAATGCAAGATGGGTGCATTTCTGCTTCAGTTGATGAACAGGGCTGCATTAATAACCTCCACTGAACAATAGGTCACCTGATTTTCTGTCCCCAAACCATGAAAGCAGTATCAATGTGGAATGCCCTTCCCTCTACCACACATCAGTTGCTTCACACGTCTTGTGAAGACTCATCTTTTTGTCCAGACTTTCCCTGACCCATAAGAATGGACCCGTTTTACATGTTTGAATCCTCTGGGTTTATGTTTTATTCACTTTTATATTCTTTCATGAGTTTTTATATTGCTGTTTTAGGCTGTGTATTTGTTGTAGTGTTCCAATGATATATCGTACACTGTACATTGCTTAGAGAGGTTTTTGAAATACTAAGCAGTCTATAAATGATTTTAAATAAATCAATAGAGAAAGCTTAAATTTACCCTCTTTGATGTTTATAGTTTTGGCAGGACTTTGGGGCAGAGGTCCAGGTACCATTCAGCAATATGAGCAGAAGGGCTCCCCAATTCAGCAGGGCTGGCCTACCACATTTGGAAGTAAGTCCGTAAGAACATTTAAGTGCAGATTCTAAAATTACCAACTGTACCATTGTTACTAGTTGTAAATTGTAATTAGTGATGTCTTAAGCCTTTGATTTTTAAGCTGTGTTCCTAGGCTAGTCAAATCTGATCCAAACAATGAGGTGCTCAGACATTCTTTCCATTTACCAAGGATTTCCCTATTTTCCTACCCTTGCCTAGTATTAAAAAAAAACCCTGCCATTTTGCCTTTTCAGAAGAAGTAAAGCCATTGAGGTCAATGGGATACATACTTCATCCAAAGCAATCATGTACAGAGAACCAGTGGGTATAGTGATTAGAGAGTCAGGCTAGGACCTGGGGGGACCAGGGTTCAAGTCCCCACTCAATCATGATGCTTACTGGATGATCTTGGACCTGTCACCATAACTCAGTCTAACCTACCTCACAGAGTTGTTTTTAGGATAAAATAGAGAGGGAGAGAGCCATGTATGCTACCTTGAGCTCCACGGAGGAAAGGTGAGATATAAACACGATAACAAATATAATTTTTTTTAAAGACAACAGCCATGAATGCTTATTCTCAGATGAAAGAGAGATGAGGCACTTCCTAATTTCCTAAAGACAGCAATTCTGTGCACATTTATTTCTTACCTAAAAATGCAAAGGTGTAAGTATTAATTCAAATACGCATTCTATGGTCAGGTGATTAACATTCCCTGCTTCAGTAGCTGATGGAGAGTCTGGGGCAGAATAAATGAATACTGCTTACAGCAATATGCAATAGTGATCTATACTCACACAGCAATTTTTGTGTGACAGGAGTGTAACAAGAATATTGCAGTTTTTGTTTGTGCTTCATCTGGTGGATAAGCAAAGCATTAGAGGCACCTCACTTTATTCAGTACTATCACAAGGTAATGCTATTTATGCTGTCAAAAAGACAGGAAAGTGCTCTGGCAACTCATGTTCATATCTGATCATTTGAATTATTGAGTTATTATAGCCCAAAGTAAAAATTTCTCCTAGTTTAAAATGTCTTCGCTTGTAAGATGATGGCACAATTGTACTGTGATGTTCCTGTGTCTTTGGGATTATCACCTCCTGATTCCCAAATGTCTGGATCAGGAAATCCCCAGGAAGTCCACCTCAGCCTGGGCCAGATATGCCCTCTGAACCACAAGCTTCAGCTCCACCACCTTTCCCCCAAAAGGTGACCACTTGTGTAATCTGTCTGTAAAATTGGTAAAGGTACAGAATGGAACCTTAGTATGGTAAACTGACCAAGCTGACACATGGGATTTTGAATCAAATAAATTTTATTATATACAAGATGTTGAATGTAATACTAAATGAATAAATTGTTATTCCCTATCCTACCTACCTATCCTATCCCACTAATCCCAATAAAATCCTCCCTCCAACCCCAGCCCTTCTAACTAGATGTTCTCTTCTTGTTTCCTAATCCTATCTACCTCTACCTGTCAAACCTCAACAGTTTTTCTCTTTTAACACTCCCCTTAGGATTCTCACTCTCACACACCCTCCCACCTGTCAGTCATACCTCAACTGCACCTACTAACAATCTATTAACACTTTCTTACCTGAACACAATTTCAAAACAGTTTTAAATATATAAATAATTCTGATTTCATTACAACTCCACCACCACCCCCAATTATAAATCTGGAGGATGGAGCTTGACCCCACCAAGTTCTATCTGGAGGGTTTGCAAGAGAGTCCAATCTCTCAACAAGAACAGTCCGTAACAAAAGTCCTTGATGGCAAGATGATCCTTTGTAAAAAACACAATTTCAAAACAGTTTTAAACATATACATGATTCTGATTTCATTACATACCCCCCACCCCCATTTTTCAGGGAAATCCTGGACATGCTTCTGAATGCCAGTTGCCAAAAGCTGCAAGAGGGGAAGGTGCTGGTGCACTCAGGTTCTGCTTGTAGGCTTTCCATGGGCTTCTGGATGGCCACTGTAAGAACAGAATGCTGGACTAGATGGGCCATTGGCCAGATCCAGCAGGCTCTTCTTATGTTCTTATGTCAGAAGTATATCCTGTTGAGTTCAATGGAACTTACTCCTAGGTGAATGTACATCCAATTACATGCAGCACAATCCTATACATGTGCCTACTCAGAAGTAAGCCCCTCTGTGTTCACAAGCAAGCATATTTAGGCTGTCAATTTTACACTGCAGGCCTATAAATCTGTCTTAGAAAAAAGCCCCACTGAGTTCAATGGGACTTACTCTCAGATATGCAAGTACAGGATTAAAGCCTTATGCTTCAGACATCTCTCTATTTTTAAAAACTCCCTTTTCTCATTGTATTTTAACTGCAGTTAAAGACATTTCTTTGTGCCAAAACCTTTACAGAGGATTGCTCAATTGTTCTAACCCAAGCTCTGATGAGTAGATAATTGACGCTTCCTTCTGCTGCCTTAATCTTTCATTTTATTATTTGTTTTTAGACTTCCTTGTGATTTGATATTGCATTGATTTTAAACAGTGCCATTGTCACTTCTGAGCACCCTAAATGTGATCCAGAGATTCTATATAATCAGACATTCTGTATAAACAGATGGTATTTATATAGATGGATTGAACACGAATGACTAAGGAGGATGCAATCTGCACTCACGATGGGGAAGTCCCAACTGATTTCACAGGGAAAGAAAGCTCTAAAAGTTTCTGCAGTGCAGTGGAAAGTGCCAGCAGCACGAAACTTCTCTTCCTCTCATTGTTATGCAGAATCAAAGGTTAGGTCTGAAAAGGAGGGTTATGAAATGAAAGTATGCAAAACAGCTTTGAATGGCAGGTCCTTTTTTGTTGTTGTTTTGCCTATCAGAGATTAAGAGGGAGTGGTTAATAATCTCATCTGAAACTAATCAGTTCCCCCCACCACGTCCATACCTCATTTTATTTTATTTTTTACATTTTTAAATGTAACTTTAAAATAAGACTGAAAACAACAAAAGGGAGAAAATGGGTATGTAGGGTGGCCAGATGCAAAAGAAAACAAGGGCTCCTACACCTTTAATACTTGGGCAGAAGAAGGATTTTTCCATGACAAGCTATACTTGCTGAAATCTCCACTTCTACACAACTATTAAAAGTGCAAGAGCCCCTGTCCTTTTTCCCCTGACCTGACCACCCTATATGTATGTACAACAGTAATGTTATTACTACAAAAGACCCAAAGTATTATAAAAAAAGACAATATAGAAATAAGAAAAAAAAACAGTGCTGTGCTGAAATCCGTCCTCCATTATTTTTGCCTCTGCAAAAGTTTTCCATTTTTCTCCTTCATTCGTAGATGCTTTAGAATTTGTTGCCCTCCAGATGTTTTGTGCTACAACTTCCAACGGCCCCAGCCAGGACGGCACAGCTAATGGGACTTGTAGTCCAAAACATCTGGAGGGCCCCAGATTGTTGATGAAGACTGAGTTAGAGCAAGGAAAAATATATGTTTAATATGTGGGAAAATGGAAATGGACTGCCTTCAAGTCAATTCTGACTTATGGCGACCCTACAAATAGGGTTTTCATGGTAAGCAGTATTCAGACGTGGTTTACCATTGCCTTCCTCTGAGGCTGAGAGGCAGCGACTGGCCCAAGGTCACCCAGTGAGCTTCATGGCTGTGTGGAGATTCAAACCCTGGTCTTCCTGGTCATTGTCCAATACCTTAACCACTACACCACACTGGCTCTCGTTTAATATATAGTGGTTGCTTTTCTCAGCAGGTGACCCAAAACAACTTACATAACCAGGCCATTTGTAGCAGACCAACTTATCCCAGAATGTGTATAAGAATGTGTTAGAAACAAAACCCAGCAGCTAAACCTGAGTTGATAAGCCCTTAAAAATGTTTTTGAAGCCTCAACCCTTATACATATCCACTAGATTTTCCTGCCCCCCCCATCCCCAGACAGGTTTGTAGTATTTCAAGGCAGAAAAACAGCATCTGAAGCTGCTGCTTCCCCCATGTTGGAAAGACTTGTGCTTTGCACACAGCAGTTTAAAAAGTTTAGAGCAAGTATTTTTTTTTTTTTAAAAAGTTGGCAATTCACATTCATACCCTGCTATCCCTGGCTAGTGAAAATGCAGGAAACATCATCATATCTAGCTTTTGGAAGATATTTCAGATTGCTCCCTCCCCCTCTTCCCTCTCTCTCTCTCTCTCATGCACACCCACATAGACCTCCCACCTGCTCAGGTACCCCAACTGAGACTTTTGGAAATTGCACACTTGGACAGGCACTGGGGGAAATCACTGCTCATTTTCCATCAGAAAGCAACAAGGGAGCAAGGAAAGAAGGTCAAAACAGTCTGTCCCATTTCAACAAGACAATGTGGCATTGGATTCCAGTTCCCATCCCCCTTTACTACTGGCTAGGCTAGCAGGGGCTTGTGGAATTTGGAGCCCAGTAAAATCTAGAGGGCCACAGAAAGGCCATAACACAGGCACAGAGCATGTGGCTTGCATGCAGAAAGTCCCAGTTCAGTCACTGGCATTTGCAGGATTTTGCTGTATGTGGGTGGTGATGGTAGGGAAATTTCCTTGGAAAACTGCCACCATCAGTTTTAGATTAGACAGCCTTGTATAAGGCAATCTCCTATTTAGACCATCTACACGTTTTAAAACACTGAAAGTGGAAACATGATGATAAATGCTCCTTCTTTTCCTGCTACTGTGCTTGTAAAAATGAGAATTCTTTTTATTGAATAGCTTGCTAACTACCAGCTCACCCTTCAGTTTGTTCTGCCATTTCTGTCCTGAAAAACTTGCTTCAGTCTCTTAACAACTGTAGCATTTGTGGCTTTCTTTTTCCCTCCCCTGGGTTTTCCACAGTAAGGGGGGTGGGGACCTGTGTCCCTCCAGATGTTGTTGGACTATACTACCCATCAGTCCTAGCCAACAGGGCCAATAATGGTCAGGGATGCTGGAAGTTGTAGTCAATCTAACAGTATTTGGAGGGCAGGTTATTCCTGCTCTAGATTATATGACATTGGGGATGGGGGAGAAATTTGATTCAGTTCGCATTTAATGCAAATTTACACTTTCCGAAACAATATGAGAATCGAAACACAGCCATCCTTCAAAATGCACACTTATCCAAATTTTGTGATGTAGTTCTCCAACCAGTGTTTACAAAAATGCACATAGTAGTGGGATGTGTATAAAAACGAATATATTAGTGTAAATAACATTCAAGAATGCATTCGTTTAGTGTACATCAGTAAAAGCTGCAGACAAAATTGTGTGTATTAAGAGAAATTAGCACTAATATGCTACAGAATTTTCACAAGGATTTAAAAAAAAAAAAAGAATCGCAGATTGCTGCAGAAATGTGGAGAATCGCCAAGGCTTCTGTGCTGCCCTGTGGCACAAACGATACCTCTAATGCCCCCAGGAAAGTTCTCGTTTTTGTGGGCATTGTACAGGAATAAAAAGGTCCATAGGGGCAGCCTTTTTTTGTAGTATATCCAGAAATGGGAACAAGTTTCCCAGAGGCATTTGCACCTCTCTTAAAAACATGATGTGCACAAGCTAGCAGCCAAACTGCTGGGCCTCCTGGGGTCAAGGATGCCCTGTTTCTGCCTGGAACTTGGAGCAAGTCAAGAGGAGGAGACGATGTAGTCTCTGAGCACAAGGAGTGCTGGGACTCACTGGCTCCGGAGGCAGCAGCAGACGTGAATGAGAAGTCAGGAGCAGAGCCAACAGATGCAATCCAGAATCTCTGCCCACACACAATGAAACACAGGAAGATTGCTTGCCCCTGTGCCAGACCCATGGTCCATCTAGCCAAATCTTGACTGAAAGGGGTTCCCCAGGGTTTCAGGCAGGGGGTCTTCACCTTTCTCAGCCCTCTTTGGAGATGCCAGGAATTGCGCCTGGGACTTCCTGCACGCAAAGCGTGAACTCCACCAAAGCAGTATAGCCTTTCCCTAACATTTCTTCCCCTATGACTGCCGTCAGAAAAACCTTTCTCTCTCTCTCTAGCCTGTTCTTGGACTCCCCTAGAATTGGATCCAAATCTGTCTGTGGAGAGAAACTCTTGCGTAATAGTCAGCTTGAAGAAGGTCAAAGGGAGTACATTGTTTCCTCGGTCAGGACCGGGACAGTACATTGCTTACCCAAGGGTGGCAGGATCTGATTCTGGCTGATTATTTTGTGGTGGTGGTGGAGTATTATCCACTGTATTTTATGGGCATTCATACTCTTGAAATTTACATTGGTTTAATAATCAATCCACCCCCCATCCCCAGGAAATAATAGTTCTTTGAGGGGAAATCTTCAACAGGAAATTCTCAGCAGCATCACCAAATTGCAGCTCCTAGGAATCCTGGGGGTGTGTGTGTCATGATAGTTAAAAGCAACATACGTTTGTGGTATAAACAAATACTGTGGGTTATATTCAATGTTAAACCTACTCAGAGTAGACCCAGTGAAATTAATGGACATTACTCACTTAAGTCTACTCTGAGTATAACTTAATTGGATACAACCCAATGTATTCACCCACATCAGTAAGGCAGGACTCTTGAGTATGTGTAGTAATAACACCAGATAATTTCACTCAGTAATCTTTTCAACTGTATCCAGAACAGACCTTGAACATTCACAAGTGCATTGTTGGGTTGCACAAGTAAGATAAGTAAGTAGCAACAGTGTCATTGCAACTCCCCCCCCCCCGAAAGTACTTTAAGTGATCCTTTTAAAAAATGGGGGTGGAATTGCGATGCCACTGCTGTTAAACAATGGACTTTGCCACCACAGGATGTAATGATGGCCACCAACTTGGACAGCTTTAAAAGGGGATTACACAGATTCATGGAGGATAGGGCTATCAATGGCTACTACCATTATGACTAGATAATAGATACTACCGCCAGGATCAGAGGCAGATCCGTTCCAGAGTGCTATTGTTTTGTGGGAGGGATTCAAGTGCATGTGGGAAATTTAGGTTGCTGTGATTAAAGTGCGCTGTTGGCCTAGTACACCAAATCCACTTTTAAATAATTCCCCTTTTTGTGGTTAAAGTGATAAGGAAATGCATTGAAAAGTGTGGGATGAACAAATAACTAACGGGAACACGCAAAAATACTGCAAAAGCAAATCAGAACGAATGTTTATTGTCACATAACCTCTCCTCAAAACAAATCAGAATGAATGCTGAATAAGGATTGGATAATCTATCCTCTGCATAAGCTTTGTGCAAGCAAATCAGGATGAACGCTCAATAACAGATGTCCCTTGGGAAGGAGCACATTATAGGGGTTCTCCTGGTAAATGGAAATGGACTGCCTTCAAGTCGATCCTGACTTATGGCTACCCTACGACTTAGGGTTTTCATGGTAAGCGGTATTCAGAGGGGGTTTACCATTGCCTTCCTCTGAGGCTAGTCCTCCCCAGCTGGCTAGGGCCTGCTCAGAGTGCCACAGCTGCACAAGCCAGCCCCTTCCTTGTCCGCAACTGCCAACTGGGGAGCAACTGGGCTCCTTGGGACTATGCGCTTGCCCACGGCTGCACCGGTGGCAGGGCACGTAACCCCTGAGCCACTCACTGTGGGGGTGATCTTTAGCTGGCCCTTGACATCGAGGAGACACAAGCGAGGATTTGAACTCACAGACTTTGGACTCCCAGCCAGGCTCTCCTCCCTACTGTGCTATACCAAATAAAGGCACCAGCATATGTCTATTCTTTATAACAGAAATGTTACTTCACATTATCTGCTGAAGGCCTCAGTTCCTCTCAGCCCCACAGCCTTTAGCTGGTCTCTCCTTCTCAGGGCTGCTTCAGCGTTCCAGTGGAGGTTCTTCACCAACAGACATCTTAGGCCTCAGTGCCCTTGACAACCTTAAAACAGGGACTCCAGGGTCCAGGGGAACTAGATAAGCCTGGGCTACCAGTATCCCTGCTCAAGCCATAGCAATAAAGCTTGGGGGGGCAGCCTGATGAGGGCCTCCCCCAGGAAAGTAAAGTTCACCTCAGCAAAGGCCCAACCTCTTCCCTGTTTCTCCACAGGGCTCTCTTCCCTCCTTCCCACTCTCTGAGCACTTTTATATCTTCCCTGTCTCCCCTCACTGCCTTCCACCTAAGCCACAATAGCTGGGCTGCTACTCCGCCATCAGGCAGCTGAGGAAAAGTGTTCTGCTCTTCTTTTATTGGTGGAGTATCTCCACACACTATCTAAATGAGGTCTTCTCCAGAGTCATTGCCAGGATGTTGCGTGCTGGTGTGGACTGGGGCCTAGTTAAGGAGTCAATTGCTGGCACAGGACCAGCGAGCCCTGGCAGCCCATCACACTAGATCATCTGGAGGAGCCTGCGGTATGCCACAGAATACCAGAGAACAGGTGCCCAGAAGGGAAGGAGGCTCCTGAATCTTTAATGGTAGTTGTAGAAAAAGGAATTTCAGTGGGGGAAGCTTTCTCATCCCCGCATGCAAGCTGCATCTAGTAAAATTCACACATGCTATGTAGGTATTAAAAACACAGGAACCTTCTCTTCCCTAACACCTGGGCAGGGCACTCTGAGACAGAAAAGATATACATCAATATACATTTGAGTCTGTCCTAAGTTGTAGTTAATTTTGAATTCCTGGTAGGAAAAGGTTGAAGTCTACTACAGTAAGGAACTCAGCATTTACCAACAGTCCCTCCTCCTCCTCCTCCTTTTCCTGCCTGAAGCCAGGAAAACAGAATTCCATTCACCCTATTTCCTGATTTGAAATCCATGCCAGCCCAGAGGAGTCTTTTGGGTGGGCGGTTTTAAATGCGAGATCTCACTTGCCAACTCCTGCTTTTGGTTTCAGAGGCTGTGTTCATGTTTCTGGCTTAAAACACAGTGTGGTCACTCTTTTTCTCAATTCGGATCAAAGCTGATTTGGGGAAAACTCATCAAAAAGCAGTATTTCATAAGAAATTACAGGCTAGAAACAGGATAGATATGGGTTGTGGCTAACATTGTGTGTACTCTGCTTCCCCAACCAGCACTGGATGCAGAATAAATGGGAGTGTCTACTCAGCCATAGTCCAAGGAGGAAGCCATAGTCATCATATCTTGGTGGTTAATGGAAGCAAGAATGAGCGTGGAGTGGGCTGAAGAGGGTGAAAACAGATCAACATACAAAATAATGAATCTGACATAAAGTGAATTTGTGGCATGCTTGATTGTGAAAGAGTTGTATAGAGGGCAATGTGTATGTGCTCATATGTGCATGCATGTACTTTACCCCTGCTCTGTAACACCTGGGGACAAAAGAAAATTGCCAGGCCTTTCACAGGAAGTGAAGAAAGGAGGCAGCCTCTAGACCAGCGTTTCCCAACTAGTGGGCCACCAGATGTTGTTGGACCACAATTTCCATCTTTCCTGACCATTGGCAATGCTGGCTAAGGCTGATGGGAGTTGTGGTCCAACAACAACTGGTGGCCCACTAGTTGGGAAAGGCTGCTCTAGAGGAATGTTGCTAGGCAGGTAAGAATTTGTACCAGTACAAGATTCATACCTGTATGCCCTTTGCAAGCTCTTGTGCACAAATATGCCGGAATCCAGGGTTGCTTATGAGTAGAACAAACACTGATTGATTTTAGTTTACTTGCTGCATTTCCACAGGGAGTGGTACCCAAAGAGGCTTACAACAGGCACCCTCATGTTATCAAAATACAAAACATTGGGGGTGGAGGTTGGGGGAGAAAGCAGTTTGCAACACATAAATTCACATAATAAAGACAAAAATCAACAGTTTAGCAAACATAGAATAAATTCAATATTACAAAAGGAATAATCTAGTACAAACTGAAAAGAAAGTTAACTGACAATAAAGTTCCAGCAAGAGGTACATGTCTTATTGCAGCTCAAGAAACCTCAGCAGCCTGGCTTACATACAGTTCAGAGACAGGGGGGCCTTTTCAACGGGCTAGATTATTTACAAATGGTTCCCTCATCTGTGCTCCTGCAGAGACTAACAGCAGCCAAAGGAAAATACTGGGGAGGGCAATGATGGTGAGTTCTCTTCTCCAGCCTCCTGGAAGAGCCAGTTGCTGGTGCAGGTCTTATTGCACTCATGCTACAATGAACGTATCAGTAGTTTCTAGTGTGGACAGCATATCTTATGTACCAGTGGGAGAATGTGCTGGATGGTTGTCATAAATCATCATCAAGTTATAGCTCTTGGACTGTACTGTTTCTGACTTTAGAATAGTTGTCACAACCAGTGGTGATTCCTATATGGCCCCTCCCTCTGTGGTAGCAGCGGTGATGGTAGTAGAATATGCATCCTTTCCTCCCCCTTTCTCCCTTTGTCTAAGCCAGGGGTGCACCCACGTTACCTGAGGATGCAATGGCCTTAAGGTCTTCCCCTGACACCCACAAAGCCTAGGAGTCCCTCCTCACTACCCCCTTGGCCATGAAGTGGTGAGGTTGATTATCTTTTCTTCTTCCCTTGAAAAGTACAAGGAGTTCAAGGAGTAAGTTGAAAGAGTTATACACTTTCCCACTTCCTCTTTCAGCTCTATGTGCTTTTCAAGACTTACATTAATTCTCCCGGATCCAACTTTTACCCAGATCCCTTGGAAAAGCAAAGGTCTGCTTGCAGGAGCTTTGTCTCTTTCTGCATGCGGGGGTGGGGAGGGTGGCATGATCTGGAGGGGAGGGTGGCATGATCTGGAGGGGAGGGTAGCAAAGTGACTGGAATGTATGGTGCCCACAGCTCTCTCTCAAAAATCCAAATTTATCCACAGACTTGAAAGGACTAACAACTCCTGGAGCTGGACCAAGACTTAAGTGAATTATAAACTGCTTCTTCTGACCATGCTGCTGCTGGGAGAGTGAAAAACATGGAGTAGCGGGCAAGGCTAAGAGAGCAAAGAGGTTGAAAACACCCTTTAAAATTAGGTCGGGTGAGAGTGGCAACTGATATCTAGAGTTGCTGCTTCTTGAGATGAGATGGGGAAATTTCTGAGGAATGTGGGGGCATTGCTGTACCTGGAAGCTTTCCTGAATAGGGTTGGCATATGGTCTGGTTTTCAGAGGTTTGCCCAGATTCTGAGCATGCTATCCAGTGCCACTTTGGAGAAGTAGCTGACCCAGCTTTCATTTTTAAAAAGTAAGACATTCTCTGGTAGGGTTGGGGGAGCAATTAGATTCTGTTTACATTTAAAGGTGAGCCTACCAAATCTGCACTTTGCAAAACAGTATGTGAACCACAACACACCCATTCTTCAAAAGTTGCACTTCTATGAATTTTGCAATGCAGTTCTTCAGCCAAGAGATGTGTACTCTACTGTTGATCTCAAAAGATATTATTAGATTGAATTAGAATAGCAGGAGACCAAAACTAATCAAGAACTGGCACACTTTACATGGGCCCTTTTTGACAGATAGGCTGGGCCATCCAACTGTCAATCACTTGCCATCATTATAATTCAGGTGACAAAAGATGCTTTCTATCAATGCCAATCAGCTGATTGGTGATGACAGTGAGCCCTGCTTTGTCCATGCAAACTGGCATTTTCCCTCTGCAGTCTGGCTAAGCTGTCAGCATTTTGAATCCAAACTATGCCTGCAAAGGGATGACTTCAGGCAAGGGACTCACTCTCATCAGCTGTTTGGCACTGTCAACACACTTTAAGCTTCCAATTGTTTCTTTGCAGCCACATCTTTACCTGTCCCTGCACCTGATGCCATATATCCCTGCTGGGCCCAAACAGAATCAGGAACCAGAGGTTCCCAACTGCTGATGCAACTCCTAACAGTGTCTGGATTCCCATTGACCCATGGGTCTTAGGCATAATTATCCCTTCAGCAATGTTTTATAATTTCCCTATATTTAGGAGTTAGAAACAGCAGAGAGCTGGATAAGCTGGTCTTCAGTTGCTGTTTCCTCTTCTCTCCTGCAGGTCTGAAACAACAAGCTGTGGGGTTTATTGAAGAGGCCTCAGATGACATTAGTGTGCTGCTCTATGAAGTGAAATGTCTCTACTTTGGCTAGCACAGATCAGAAACTGTGTTCCCATATAACAATTCAGCTTGGCTTTTTACTGCCATTTATCACCACTAAGGCAAAAACTACCAAGTCAGAATTAAGCGCATTTTTCACCCACCCAAGCCTGCAGCCTGGTGATTGTCCCATGGTGTGGTGCCTTCTCTTTCTTTTCCTCCTTTGCAGTCTGGCCCTGCTCCTGGAGGCTATCCTTTCAGCAGGGGAGGGCCCCTTCTCTCCTGCCTCCTCCTTCTCCATGATGCCATGGATGAAACAGATCGGCAGGAGGTAAATCCCATCCCTACTCTAAACTATGGTTGGTAGTTGAGACTAATTTGAAGAACACACTGAAAATCTCTACAGACCTATGCATTTAGGTTGCAATCCTATACACACTTACCTCATAATAAGCCTCAGTGGGCTCAGCAGAACTTACTTCTGCGAAGACATGTATAAGATTATGTTCTTAGGTATAGTATTGGAAGCGGTGGCAGCTGATTACATTTTGGCTTTATAGAGCTGCAATTTTTAACCTTGCTGTTTTCATCACAATAGGATTTGTATAGCACATATTTAGGAAAGTATGCCATTACAGATGTGCAGAGTGCCACTACCTCCTCACTAAAAATATATCAGTTCTCCGTACATCAATGGACAAAGGAAGAGCCAAGTATGATTGTCAGACAAAACTGACTCCACATCTCTTAAATTAAGCCATACCACATCACATAAGTTTTTGAATTCATGTATTGATTACACCTACATGTTCATTGCCAAAAAACTAAACATGAACAGAAAAATGTGAGGAACACTTGATTCCAGTTGTATACAGTTTTCCTCCCCCTGAATCAATTTTGCTTTTTGTTATCTGTCTTTTTTCTAGATTAAAAGAACAAAATATTCTAACCAATAGACAAAACAATTTTTTTTATTTGAGCCAGGGCACATGAAAGGACAACAAAACATATTTGCAATGCATGGCTCAGTCCTGAAAATGTGAAGTAATAATCTTTGCTCATGTGCAGAGTACATCACACCTGAACTGTAATGTCTGAGATTAGGGAGAATATCTTCTAGGTTTGGGGAAGGATATGGAGTCATATCCAGATAGACACAGGACCCAAACTTTTCATTTTAGAAATTACTGACAAAACTCACCAAAAACCAAGGTAGAAATAATAGCACCATGCATTCAAGATATTCTGAACTTAAACTAAGAGAGGAGCTTGCTGGAAACAGATCCACTTTTTCTGGAAACATTCTGGAATTGCAAGTAACTCAGATGAACCTGCCCTGCTGCACCCAGCTTTTAACAAGTGAATGCAGGGAAGTGGTTAACACAGAGTTTGTTGCAACACATACACGAGCCATCCATTATTTCTTCTCCCAATTCACAGAAATAAATGCAAAAATGATTAAGTAAAAAAATGATATTTATTATAGAAAGTGACTCACTGTCCCTTGCTTGTTTGCTTCTTGTTCTCTCTCTCTCTCTCTATCAAGATCACAAAGAAAAATACTAAACGGGGGGCGGAAGACTCTCAAAGTAGGAAATGTTCCCTGTTGCTTCTCTAGTTACCTACGAAAATGTCTGGGCTTCAGGGAAACAGCTCTAAGCATGCTCAAACCCAGACAAAGGCTACCACATAGGGCTGTTCTTAAAGCAGGCTTGACTACTCCCTGACTCCTCAATCTGCTATACTGGCTGTGCTGGATAAACCTCATGACAACAGAACAGAGTAGGAGCCTTCCTACTAGGGCTGACAAGCAGGCTGTTCTGGCAGGAGACGCTTTGCATTGCTACACTTTTGGACTAGGATTAGCTGATTGGTGCAGAGATCTGATTGGCCAGAGAACAAGAAATGATTGGCCAGAGGACAGGAAATTGACAGAACTGCCTGCACAACCCTTTTGTAAATTCAAGAAATTATAAAATGTGTGTGGAACAGGACAGTGTCTGTAGCTTTGAGATTTTCAAACCAACAACTTTGCACCTGTTGCTTTTTCACCTTCTGTCCTGTATTTGTATAAATATGTTGGTTGGGCAAGATGACAACAGTGTCAAAGGGATAAATTAACACCTGTCTCTTTCCAGTAAGTATTTTAAATAAATGGGCATAATCCAGATTGTTTTTGTTAGAGTAAGTCAAGTCAAGTGAAGCATGTAACTGGGTGCTTAAACCCTATCCATTATTACAATATGATTGAAACATGCCTACCTAAGAACATAGAATGTTCTGCCAAATTGGAAAATTTCCCACTGTGACTACAAAGACGTTTACTTTTTCTATAGTGACAGGTACTGACCTCATGAGCCTCTCGTGTCACCTTTTTGTTTGTTTTCCATTTTCTATTTGCGTCTCCTTGTTCTTGCTCTGTTCAGGTGTTTTTGATTATTTTGCTTTCTACCCAGGCTTCCCTCTAGATTGTATGAGAAAAAAAGAAATAAAAGTTTTAAAGCACAAGAGAATAAATTCAACATGATTACAAATGGTCAACAGGGAAACCTTACAGTTGCTTCACTCCATCCTGATTTACACCCGTCTCCAAACAGCAGCCCAAATAATGCTGTTTTACAGTGCTTTTTGGAATGTCTACTAATCAGGCTTGGAATGTGGAAAATCTCAAGGGAGAGGGTGTTTTAAAGTTTTGAGGCTAGCTTTTCTGACTGTTTGAAACTATGGATAGTACAGTCAAGAAGATTCTCTTGGTTCATCTTATGTTATTTATTTAATTAATTTATGAATCACTTCACAGGAACATCCTGGAGTGATTTACAATTTAATGACATAAAACACACACACACACCAGTTAAAACAATTGTACATATACAAACAATTCTTTCAATTAAGGCATATAGTAGAACAAATAAAAACAAAACACGGAAACCCACGTCCTCCTACAGCTTTTGAGACTTTTTTACTACAATCAGAGAAAAAGAATGCTATTGCTAAAATATATCAGATCCTCTCCTCATTAAGTATACAACAATTACATCCAACATATAAAAAGAAATGGAGCAGAGATTTAGAGAAATTTATCAATATCGGAAGAAGAGTGGATTTGGTTGTTTAAGAATATCCCAACCACATTATCACACAGTAATTTGAAATAATTTTTTTAAAAGCAGTTTATCAATAGTACTTAACACCACATAGATCAAGCAAAATATTAATCAAAATATGTACTGCTGGAGATGCAGAAGAAGTAACGCAGATTTGATACATCTTTTTTGGAGCTGTGTTAAAATAAAACCTTTTTGGACCAAAAGTTTAGATATAATACAGAATATTACAGGTCAAATGTTATCCAGAAATCCTAAAAAATATATTTTGTGCTTATTTTGTGAAGAAATTATTAATGTAGATTTTCAATTAGTAGCTACTTTGCTCACAGTGGCAAAAATATGTTTCGCACAAAAATGAAAGAATAACAAACCCCCAACATTGATGGATTGGTTGAAAAAAACTTGGGAGACAGTATTAATGATAAAAATGACTTATAATAGAAATGCGATGAATTATAACCATCAAAATAAATTTGAAGAGAAATGGGCTTTATTTATACAATTCTAGAATGATAAAGTGATAGATGAAATAGCTCCATTTAATTTATTTACCTCAATATAGGAAACTGTTGTATTATATTATTATGCTTAAATATGAAGGGGTAAGACATTAACCTTAATAATTACCTATTATTACTTTTGTTCATTTCATATTTTGTTTTTGCTGTTGTTATTGCTTTATTTTGTAATGCTTTATGTAATCAAACTGGAACATTTTGTACTTTTACTTTATCTTGAATAAAATTTTAAAAAAATAAAAGATAAAATAAAAATAAAACAACAGCAGATACAAAAAAAAATCAAATCCAAGACAGATACCAGCTGGGATAAAGATTTTATAAGACTCAATTTAGAAGTTAATGATGGAACATATAGGAGAAGGTCATCTCCAAGCTCGGTAGGGAACCTGTATCTCTCCAGATTTTGTTGAACTGCAACTCCCATCAGTCCCAGCTAGGGTTGCCAGGTTCAATCCCTGAGACTGATCCTGTATCTTTAGGAGAAGAGAAAGTCAGCCAAGTACAGGTGTTCTTGCAACCCTGTAACAGGAAAAAAAACAAGGTGGAATTCTCCCTCCCCCCTGGACAATTTTTAAAGATACAAAAGACCTCTTGGTTGCCAGGGCCAGCCTCCAAGAGGTCTTTTGTATCTTTAAAAGTTGTGGGTCTTGTAGGTCACCTAGTCCAACCCTCTTTTCAATACAGGAAATCCAGAGCTAGAACATGCAGAACAGAAAGCTTTCCAGCCTCTGCTTGAAGACTTTCAGTGAGGAGCCCACTACCTGTCTAAGTAATTGCTGCCCTGGGCTCCTTCTGGGAGGAAGGATGGGAAATCAATAATTGGTTCCATTGTCAAACCATGACGAAATGTCTCCTAATGTTCAACCAAATTCTACCCTCCTTTAACTTAAGCTTCTAGTCCTACTTTCTGTGGCAAAAATGAACATGTCTTCTTGTGACTTGTTCGTTTTTAAATGACAGCCCTTCAGGTATTGGCACAATGCTATCATGTTGCCATTAGCCTCCTTTTCTCCAGGCTAAATATACTCAGTTCCTTCAGCCTTTCCTAATAGGGCTTCTTTTCCATACTGCTGACTATATTCATTGCCCTGCTCTGAATCCATTCCAGTTTGTCTACATCTTTCTAAAAGTGTGGCACCCAGAGTGAACACAGAATTCCAGACTAGGTCAGAATAAAGTGGAACTATTATTTCCTTAAATTGTGGTGTATTAATGCAGCATTTTGGTTTAGACTTGGCTTTCTTTAACTTCCGCACTCTTCTGAACAAACATAACCTTTGCTCTCCAGTTAAATATTATGTCTACACTTCAAGTCATCTGTTCTACAAATGTCTTGTTTCATTGTTTGTTTGTTTCTCTATAAGTGATCAGGAATGTACTGCAGCAAACTACATGTCAGTCAAGTCCTAGTTCTTTATACTTTTCTATCAAAATTAACTTGTGCTGCTTGCAAAGAAGCAACTAAAGTCATGCCAGGTGGAAAAAACAAGACAACATCTTCCTGCCAGTCTCCAATTAGGCCACACACCAGGTGTCTGACTTCCACTCCACTGTAAAACAATGCACTAATGTCTGGAAATGTTTAGAAAACTGTGTTTAGCATACTAGGAAGTTAGTGGTATTCGTTGACATTCAGGGTGATTTCAGAACCCAAATAACAAAAAGGCACAAGGTATTTGTGAAACTCCTGAGGTCCCTTACAAAGCCGTGTCCCCAGGAGGTTAGTCCATCAGCTACTCTACTGAGTCCATGTCGGAATTTCTCTATTGAGATGCATAGCAGAGTTGCGTAGCGCTGCGGAACAGAGAGTATTGAGTGAGCTTAGTGTGTGTGTGTTTGAATCTTTGCTAAGATTCTAACTTCCCTGCAAATTAGTCAGACAGAGACTTTAAGCTTTAAAATAAGAAACAACTACTTTATTCTGGAAGTACATGCTTGATAGGAAAGAGTTCTATATCTAGCTAAGTGGCTATGCTGGAGCAGCCTGCACTGGTCCCAGTGCTGGCCCTCATCGTGTCTGAGAGGAGAGACAAAGAGAAGATGTCTGCTCCCCTCTCGAGAGAAAAAGAACACAGAGAAAGGTGGGAAGGAACTGGGATCAACATTCCTTTGCTTATCAGCCTAGCAGGAAGGGGAGAGACGGCAGAAGATCAAAGGGATAGGTATAGCCTCAACCAGCAAGAGGTCTAGCTCTCTAGCTACCCTTGTTAACCCCATGCAGCCTCAACCCACCAAGTTGGAACCTCATACATTCCAACAGTCCAGACCAGAGCTTGGAAAAGTTACTTTTTTGAACTACAACTCCCATCAGCCCCAGCCAGCATGGCCACTGGATTGGACTGATGGGAGTTATAGTTCAAAAAAGTAATTTTTCCAAGCTCTGCTCCAGACTCCCCTTAAAATATTTGCTACGCCACCTACTGACTTACATAGCGATGTAGGACTCTTCCTTTATATTCTTACTCAGGTACATCCACAAAACAGTGGTGGCTGGTGGCTCCATGTTAGTAGGGCACTTCACTCCACTCCACTCCAGGTTTTAGTCCAAACTGAAGGAGCTGTCTAAGGTGAAAGCACCATGGACAGCTCCTTTAAAGTCTGGACTAAAACCCAGAGCAGATTCCATTGCTCCACTTACAAAGAGCCACCAGCTGCCACTGCCATGAAAGACATGTGGAGTGACAAAAGAATCCACACAGATAAAAACACAGACAGTTAAAACATAAACATATATTTAATTAAGAACAACACTTTTTTGTGATGGTACTCATCAGTATGGAGTACCAGTACCTCTTTTTTACTGTCCATGCAGCAATTTTGTGCTGGCCTGGCACCCATAGACCTTTTATCATACAAATAAAGTAATATTATATATAAAAATGGATATATTCAATGTTTTAGGGAAGGATCTTATAATGGAAATGCCATTTATTCCTTAATTCAGACTAAGTTGTCTGAATGGCCTTGGGAATTTATTTAGTTATTTATTTTATTATTAAATTTATATCCCACCCATCCTCCCAAAAGGAGCCCAAAATCCATACTACTTGTGGGAAATTAGAACAGTATTATCACTGATTTATAAGCGTATTTTGCATGGAAAGCCAGGTTGGGAACATCATGATTGAGAACCACAGCTGATCTGCATGATTTGTAATTAAACCTCAACCCATATATATATCTTTTGAAATTAGCCTAGAACATAAGAAGAGTGTTCCTAGTTCAACTTCAAACTAAAGGTCTCTCTTGTGTGTCTGACATCCTGTTCCAACAGTGGCCAACCAAATGTTTCCAAGAAGTCCACAAGGAGAGCATGAAGTCCTTAATGCAGGGCTCTTTTTCAGCCCAAGGGCCACATTTTCCTCTAGGCAACCTCCTAGCAGAGCTTGGAAAAGTTACTTTTTTGAACTACAGCTCCCATCAGCCTAATCCAGTGGCCATGTTGCCTAGGGCTGATGGGAGTTGTAGTTCAAAAAAGTAACTTTTCCAAGCTCTACCTCCTAGGGACCACATGCCAGAGGAAAATGGGTGGAGTAATTAATATAAATGTTTACCTTTGTGCTGTAGGCCGACTTCTACACATACTCATACACAGGGGAAGTAAGAAGTCATTGATTTCTATTCTGTCCTGTATTTGTTGCATACAGCACTGTTTCCATTCTGCTGCAGCTTCTGACAAAAGCTATGTTTTTGACTTGCTAGTCTCTACGGCAAAATGTTATGCAATTAATTACATGATCCTTATGTTATTCCACACCATTCATTTCAATGCAAAGGAAACAATGCAAATTGGGGTAAAGAAGTAATCACTTTACATAGTGTTACATATCATTTGCAAACTGAAAACAACAGTGAATAGTGATTGTATTTGCTGAATTGATTTCCATTCCGGATACAGGACAAGTAAGCAAAACATTGGCAGTTTCTGCTCCAGTTTCCAGTTTCTTCGGAGTTCTCTGACATTCCTACCCACACATCCTCTCTATACTCTATCCAGACAAGCAAGAAGCATTATCAGAGTTCAAGGACACTGAACATCGCAGCCAGGCAAAAACACATGGTGTGTGAAGTAGGGCCAGTGAGGGGTGTTCTGAGGGCTAGACAGAGAGTCCTGGGGGGCTGCATTTAATCCCTGGGGCTGAGGTTCCCCATCCCTGCCTTAATATTTGTTGCTTAGCAACTGGTAGTCAGGAGTATCCAGTGCACTCATTCTGTTAGCATAAGGATTTACATTTGCACAATGGAACTCTCCCCTCCCCCCCCGCATACCCTGTACCTTCCCCAAATGTGTTCCAGAGGGATGGGGGAGGAAACAATTGTTTTAGGGGTGTATGGGGGAGCAAGGGGGGAGTTCCATTGTGCAAGCATAAATTTTGTGCTAACAGAACAAGTTACTTAGCACCGTTTGGGATAAAACCCACTGTCTCTAATCATGGAAGCTCCATTTTGCTTTCATAATTAACAGCCACTGATAAGCTTATCCTCTCTCAATTTGTCTTATCCCTTTTTGAAATCTAAAGCCAGTAGCTATCATGCCTTGTGGCACCAAATACACTTACACCTGAGAGTCTCATACCACAGTAGTATGCCCCAGTTCAATTTACACAACTGCTAGGCCCCAGTTCATAGAACTATAAGTCCCAATTCACATTTGCTCAACAAGCGTTTCTTACAGTTCTCGTAAAGGAACAGCACACCACAGTGGCAGGTAAAGAGAAAGCTAATACATGGAGTGCCTGTTACCTCTTCTTATTTGGTCTGTGACTACAACGTGTTGGAACAAGTCTACATGTGTTTTGACATTGCTTTAAGGTGACACTAACATTATGGAGTGTGGGGTTTTTTTGGAGAGGGGGTTACAGCACAATCTTGTGCACATTTACCAAATGGTACAGCAAGTGTGTTTAGCACTGCAGCCTTGGTTGTTTGCAAATCACTTCCTTGGAAAAAGCCAGCCAGCTGGTGAAGACACGACCTAACTGGAAAAGATTACTCTGCCCTTTTGCAGACACATGCCAGCTGTTGAAGAGGATAAAACAAACATCCCGGCTTATGCCAGGAAGTTCTTTTAACACTTTATTCTTTCCCAAAATAGCAATTTGTGGTTCTTAAACATTTTAACTCTAGTAAGGTATTAAAGGATACAACAGTTGTTGAATCCATCTTCCTGGCTTTCTCTCATTTCCCCAGAATTACATTAAAGTGGGAAACAGTGATTCATTCTCTACTTTGATAAGAGTTCAGAATTTCCCAATGTTGTTTCTATGCTGTAGACTTGGATTTATGCCAAGGTGGAAAACCTTTAACCTCCCATTAAACAAGGTAGATGATGATGACGACAACAGTTTCCACATTTGGACAGTAACATAATTAAGGCCTCTTCACCTTAGCCCCCCCCGCAACCTCTTTTGTAACAGTATTTTCAAGAGTAAGTAATTTGGCCCCTAAGTCTCCTTTGTGCTCCATGGCCATGTCTGGTTTTAATAATATGGCAATCATCCCATGAAGTTTTAAAAAGTGATATTGTGTATCCCAAGGGAAATAGAACATGTTTTATCATGTGAATGTGCTTCCCTACTTGCATGTCTGTACAGTAATACTATTTTGTTTTGTGAATTTACAATGTGTCTGTGACATTTCACCCCTTCTAGGATGCACACCTTAATGTGGTGAGGGGGTTTGAGAGTGTTGAAGAAGCTGAGAGCAATGCCATTAGAAGTCTAGACAAACAGGCTAGACTCCTAGCAGGGGCACCCAAGGCGGAATGGTCAAAGTTGAGACACCAGACTAAGATGCATCCAAACTCAGAGGAAGGCAATGGTAAACCAACTCTGAATAACTCTTACCACAAATACCATATTAACAGAGTATCCAAAATTCAACACAAGATAGTACTGGAAGATGAGACCCCCAGGTCAGAAGGCACTCAACGAACTACTGGGGAAGAACAGCGTATAAGTACGAGTAGCACCGTGACTAATGACGCAGCCGGGTCAAAGCAGAAAGGAAGCCCAGAGGCTGATGAGCACAGATGCAGAAGAAGAGTCCAGAGTTGTACGACGCACATCATAGGAACATGGAATGTGGGAAGCATGAACCAGGGAAAGTTAGAATTTGTCAAGCAAGAAATGGAACGTATCAACATTACAATACTTGGCGTGAGTGAATTAAAATGAACGGGAATGGGATATTTTCAATAAGGCAACTTCAAAATATTTTATGCAGGAAATGAGAAATTAAGAAGAAATGGGGTTGCTTTAATAGTGAGAAGTGATATAGCAAAAACAATTAAGAGCTATAACACAAGGTCTGAGTGAGTTATATCAATGAGATGTAACAGGAAAGCTATTAACCTAAACATCATCCGAGTCTACTCTCCAACTGCAAACACAAAAGAAGAGGAATTGGAGAGATTTTACACAGAAGTACAGGAAGAAATTGATCACACACCAAAAAAAGATGTTCTGATAATCATGGGGGACTGGAATGCAAACGTAGGGAACAGAGAAGAACTAGGAATTGTGGGGAAATGGGGCCTAGGAGACCGAAAAGACTACTGTACATGTGGACATCACGACATGGTCAATATAGGAATCAAATTGACTATACAATTGGTAGCAGAAGATGGAGAAGTTCCATACTTTCTGTGAAAACAAGACCAGGAACAGACTCCAGTTCAGATCATAAACCGGTCATATAAAAAATCAGAGTAAAGCTGAAGAAGACCAACAAAGCAATCATAATGCCAAAATATAATTTAAATAACATCCCAGAATAATATAAAGATCAAATAAGGAACAGATTTGTGGCTTTAAACTTAGTTGACAGAGATCCAGAAGAATTATGGAGAGTAAGTCAGACATTATCAGGGAAGAATGCAAAAAGACAATCCCTCTAGTTAAAAAGAGAATGACCTCAATGGATGACTGACGAAACTCTTAAAATGGTTAAAGAGAGAAGGAAAGCAAAAGCAAAAGGAGATAAAAACATGGTTAGAACCCTAAATACAACAATACAGCGACTAGTATGTAGGGACAAAGAGAACTATTACAATGATTATTGTATAGAAATAGAAGAGGACAACAAAAAAGGTAGAACAAGAGCCCTATTCCAAAAGATTAGAGATATGAAAGGAAAATTTAAACCAAGAGTAGGGATGTTGAATTATCAACAGGGGAATACACTGACTGACTAAGATGAAATAAAAGGAGGATGGAAGCGATACACTGAAGAACTCTATAAAAGAGATTCATTCACGGAGGAACCGTATGAAGAACCAGAAATTTTAGAATGTAAAGTGAAAGCTGCTCTTAAAATACTTGGAAGAAACAAATCATCAGGAACAAGATGGCAGACCAATAGAGTTACTACAAGTTACTGAATCTGTCCAAATTTTGAGAAAAATTTGTCAAGAAATATGGAAGACTAACACACTGGAAGCATTCAATATACATCCCAATTCCAAAGAAAGGGGATCCTAGGGAATGCAGTAATTATCGAACTATTGCCTTAATATCCCATTCAAGGAAAGTAATGCTCAAGATTCTACAACAAAGGGTCTTACCATATACGGAGCAAGAAATGACAGACGTCCAAGCTGATTTAGAAAGTGAAGAGGCATCAGAGATCATATTGCAAACATATGTTGGATAATGGAGTGGACCAATGAATTTCAGAAGGAAATCACCCGGTGCTTTATAGATTACAGCAAAGCCTTTGATTGTGTAGATCATGAAAGATCAGGAATGCCTTAAAAGAAATGGGGGTGCCACAACATCCAATTGTCCTGATGCGCATCCTATACTCTGGACAAGAGGCTACTGTAAGGACAGAATATGGAGAAGCCGATCGGTTCCCCATCGGAAAGGGTGTGAGACTAAGGTATATTTTATCATCCTATTTGTTTAATCTATACACAGAACATATCATTCGGAAAGTGGGATTGGACGAAGATGAAGGAGGTGTGAAAATTGGAGGGAGAAATATCAATAATTTAAGATATGCAGACGATGCCATACTCTTAGCAGAAACCAGTAATGATTTGAAACGAATGCTGATGAAAGTTAAAGAGGAAAGCACAAAAGCAGGACTACAGCTGAATGTCAAAAAGACTAAAGTAATGACAACAGAAGATTTATGTACAGTAGGGCCCTGCTTCTCGGTGCCCCGCTTTTTGGCATTCTGCTAATACGAAGCCAGTGGGGCAATCAACTGGAGGGGGGCTGGAGCTCCCTGAACTCCAGCTGATCTCACCCGAGGAGGGGAAGATCAGCTGTAGAACGCTACAGCTGATCTTCTTCTGGCGTGATCAGATACCTGCACTCCAGCTGATCGCGCCAGAGGAGGGGAAGATCAGCTGTAACGTGCTACAGCTGATCTTCTCCTCCTCTGGCGCGATCAGCGGGTTAGGCCCAGACCCCCACGCTACAGCTGATCCGCTTTTCGGCAGTTTTTGCGGCCGGGATATGGAACCTAACCTGCCATATGAGTGGGGCCCCTACTGTAACTTTAAAGATGACAACGAGGACATGGAACTTGTCAGGGATTATCAATACCTTGGCACAGTCATTAACCAAAATGGAGACAACAATGAAGAAATCAGAAGAAGGCTAGGACTGGGGAGGGCAGCTATGAGAGAACTAGAAAAGGTCCTCAAATGCAAATATGTATTGCTGAACACTATAAGTCAGGGTCACTCAGACCATGGTATTCC